>NC_056741.1:729600309-729669651 GCF_019279795.1 Protopterus annectens | reverse complement strand
GCAAAAGCACTTTTAAGCACTTTAAACCTGTTCTGCGCTCGTTTGCGCGGAGGTAACGCATGCACACTGGCAGTTAGCCTGTGGGAGCGGCGCGCAAACGGTGTGTGCTGGGATATATCTTAATTGGCTAGCGACACACATGTTCAGCTAATTGCACACAGTTTCAGCCTGTTTACCCGCTGCTTGGCAACGGGCACGCAGTTTGCAGCTTTTTAAACACTACTCAGCTACGGGCACTCTGTCTCACGGCAGCTTAGCTATCAGTACATTTCTGACTATTTTTATTCTTATGTTACTTCAAAATGCTCTATTTCATTCCATTTTACAAAAGGGAATACATTTACATTTGTACAATACTGTCAGGGGGCTTTTTAGTGCTTATTTACAAAAAAAAAAAAGGTTGTTGTAGGGGCTCGAACCCTGCCTGCCTACTCTTAGGGCGGCTACTCTACCGCTAAGCTATTATTTCTTGGCTTACTTTGCATATTTAGTTCTTATATCCTTTTCCACTGACTGCTAACTGTGATTGCGCTAGTAGCACACCCGCGCACACAGTAGCAAACATTTACGGGGTTTAACAAAAAAAAAAAAGGTTTTAATTCACTTTTATGTCATCTCTTCACTTTATACACTGATGGCCAGTCGGGGCATGTGTTGTATAGTGTGTTTATTCACATTTTCATGGCCTTTCTCGTGGCTGTTTACTTTCAGCCATTCTAGTCTTCCGGGGGCGTGTCCACTTGCAGAGCTTAGCCTACAGACACGCCCCCTACTCTCTTACACGGACCGTGTAAGAGTTACTAGTGTGATTCAGCATGCCTCATGCACCTCATGCATATGCATGACATGCTGACATCACACAGTTTAACTGCAGCCTCCGTGTAAGAGTTATAACTCTTACACGGAGGCTTCCTGAATCTGGCCCATAGTCTAACTAGTTGATAACAAAATATAAATAACATTTTATTTCCTCCCTACTAGCACTGGTTTGATAGATAAATAATTATTTATACCAGGGGGTAGGTGTGCTGCTAACTTTAATATCCAGTGCAACTCAGCCATAGCTAAACTATTATCATCATCCCCCCCTCTCTTATTATTTGATAATATTTGTAGCACTCTAAAACTGAAATAATGCGTGGAATAATCTTTTATATGCTTAGCCAATGCGTTGGTCTCATCTTGTTTACGGATGTCGTATAGATGGTCATATATACGATCACGTAACCTCCTCTTCGTCAATCCTACATAGAAGGCTGTACACAAGGCACAAGTGGCCAAATAAACAACATTCGTAGTGTTGCAATTGGCATAAAAATTGGGCTGAAAGGTATAATCATGTAGGGATGTTGATATGGTTGTATCTTCGAGATACTACTACACCTGTTGCACTGATAACAAGAATAAGTTCCTTTGGTTAAAATTTCTCCTAATGTTAATTTATTTTTACCTTTATTATTAGTCACATGTTGATCATTACATAAAATGAATTTAAGATGATCACTATTTCTATAAGAAAACCTAGGTTTGACACCTACTATGTCCCTAATTTGTTTATGCATAGTGAGGACATTCCAATTATTAGAAACTATTTGTCTTATATTCTCAACATCACTTGTGTATTTAATAATATAATTGATCATATTTTCATTATTCTTGATCTTGCTAATCTTTTTATATTTATTCTGCTTTATACAACTTGATTCATGATTCTGTCGATTTAATGGTTGAATATCTCCTAGAATTTCTTGTCTTATGTTTCTAACCATAGACAAATCATAACCTCTTTTTTTAAACAACAGCTCCATTAGATCTGCCTCTCTTCTCAAATCACTCTTATCAGCACACAATCTGGATATTCTAATAAATTGGCTTCTCACTATGCCTTGAAATGTGTGCCTGGGGTGCATGCTGTCATATGTGAGTATAGCATTCTTCCATACAGATTTCCTATAGAGTGTAGGTGTAATGGTACCTTCACTTGTCAATCTTAGCGTAACATCTAGAAAATGAATTTCTTTTGGTGAATATTCTTTAGTAAATCTAAAAAAATGTGTGGTTGTTTCCAAATATCTCAAAAATATGTCAAAGCTTTCAATGGTACCCTCCCATATAATAAGTATATCATCCACGAACCCCGTTTATAATATCTAACAGATTTAAATGATTCATGATTAAATAGAAATAGTTGTTCCCACCAAAGAACAACAAGATTGGCGTAGGTATTCGCACAGGGGGTGCCCATGGCTACCCCCCATGATTGCAAGTAATACCTATCGCCAAATATAAAAAACATTATTATTCAGTATGACTTCTAACAACTGGCAAACCAATATAATTCTAGCATTGGTGAAAGTTGTTTCTTTAACCAGGAGTTCTCTTATATATTGTATGCCAATGTCATTTGGAATCTATGTAAATAAATTTTCTACATCCATTGTAATAAGAAAATACTGAGTAGTTTCTAGATCAAGTCGTATAGTTTCTAAACTTTCTAACAGATGATACGTGTCTTTCAAAATGGTGGGGAACCCATTTACTACTGGTCGTAAGATGTTTTCAGGGAAGGTGGATATATGCATAGTTATCCAACCTTCCCCTGACACTATTGGTCTCATTGGTATGGGCCAGACTTTTTTATGTATCTTCGGTAAACCTTTAAGAACAGGTATAACCGGATGAGGTTTGGAAAAGTAATCATGTAATTCCACACTTATCTGTCGGCACAACAAAAGATCATATAAAGTATCCTTTACTGTCTGTATGATTGTTAAAACTTCCTTATACGTTATATTTCTATATGTGGTTTAATCTGACAGTAAATCATTCATACACATCACATATTCCAAGGTATCTAAAACAACTATACCCCCCCCCCCCTTTATCAGCAGGTTTCACTGTAATCATGGTGTTAATTTTAAGGTCCGCCAAAGCCTTACTCTCCAGGCTGGTTAGATTATAGTATCTCCCTTTCTTGTTGTTGGTACCAGAAAACAAAGTATACAGATCATTCTCACATATCTTAAGAAAGCACTCCACCATTGGAGGTATTGGTGGCATAAAAGTGCTCTTATTTTTAAAAGGTAGTGGTAACGTTTTCACAGCATTACATTCATTACCAGTGGAAAAGTGAAATTTAAGACACAACTGTCGACAAAAGAGTCTTAAGTCAACTAGAGACTCTACAAGTGTCGATGAAGTGGCCGGAATAAAATTCAGTCCCCTGTTCAGAAGACTGACTGTCGAAGTATCCAAAAAGTAACTAAAGTGATTGAAAACCAGAGAAGTCAGTACCTGGTTCTCCTGTTTGATGTGGTCTTCTCTTCTGAATACTTGCACTTCCTTGGGCCTCTGCTGTTGGATCGCCCTCGTTGACGTTGTACAAATTTCTTCTGATAGGGTAAAAAAAGTTGTGAAGCATTACTCGGCGCCACTGTAGTCTTGGGTATAGCTCCTAGTGCACGATTCCCTTGGAGTGCTTCCTGATTGGGAGGGGGTGTGTCTGTATTACAGTAATCAGTAGAATCTAAACTGATTACTTTAGTCAGCGATGTGTCAGTCTGGTTAGAAAGAGTGTGATTAGTTAGAGGCAATAGAGAACTAAATCTAGGACTCGTTGTTACTTCACTTAAATTGGATGACACCTGTTGGTTAGATGGTTGATGTGAAGTTGTGGAATGAGTAACCTGGGACCTCGGCCAAACAAACACATGGCCGTTTTGAAAATCGTTATAGTCCCTCCTTAATTTACGTTGCTTGGTTATTCCGAGTCTGTCACTAAAGGCTTTGATTTGTGTAAAGACATGACACAGTTTTTCTTTACAGTATTCCGAACCGAAACGCTCAGTTATTTCCTTGCATACAGCATCAGTTTTACTACGTAATTCAGTCTCTAGAGGCTGGAAATATTTTAACAGCAGTCTAGCATAATCAAATCCTAGTTGTATATTGAGATCTTGCCACTGTTTAAGTAAAGATGGATGTAAGTCCCCATACGTAGGCATGCAGAAAACCCGCATGCCTCTGGGAACCACTTTATGAAACAAACAAGCATCCAAATGCAGTCTCTGCCAGGAATACCTCTGTAGTTGGCACAAATTATCTTCTAAAAGTTTCAACAAGCTGTGGAATTCTGTTAAATTCTCACCAGTTTCTTGTGGGTGGGCAGAGCCCAAAGCTTCATGAAAATCCAAAGACAATAAAGGGTTCGATTCATGGAGAAACAATCCCGTCCATAGATGGGTAGTATCCCTCGGCTCCTGATTAGAAATAAATGCAGTATTGTTAGCCTCCATCATGTGCGGTGAGTTGCAAACAAAAATGGAAACTAAGTCCATAGACGTTAAACTATGAATTTATCAGTTTAGGTTGGCAGGTCCTCTGGCGTATAGAGAGTTTGTTTATCAATTAATCATCCCACAAATAAATGTATAGTTTTTAGATAGGATAGATTATATATTGAATTTCACTATTTAAATGAATAATAGATTATTCCCAGAGATGATTTTATATTATTGCTTTGAATACATGAAATTGTACATGTATTTATTTATTTTCATTTGAATTTATCTATTTTTATTTGTTATATACTAACAGTCAACAATACATATTAATACAAGAACGATGGAGTATGTCCATTGGATTTATAGTATGACATGCCCATATTGATGCTATATACAAATGTTAGTAACTGCAATATATGTATATGTCCCCGTAAATACTTCTTTATATATAGGTTTTGTATGTACGGTTTTGTCATACATTACAGAGGACTATACAATAAAGGTGTTAGGAAATGTGTTAGTTTTTTAAAAATGATTTTTTGAGCAATGAGTACACGTTTCATATTGTTTATTAGAGTTTTTTTGAGTAAATCAGTATGGTTTTATCATCGATAATATGAAATAGGGGCTTTCAGAATATATTTACTAAGATGTTAAAGGACTGATATTAAAACATTAGTAACAGTCTCTTGGCCAAAGGTTAATAATAGAATGCTGGTTTGATTTGTTTTGTAACTATTATAATTGATGAAATGGGTTTGTTAAACAGTGAAGTTAGTATTTTAATTTAGTCTAATTAATGGTTAATTGTATGATGATCCCACCAAAAATGTGTATTTAAATGAAAGCTTGTTTGTACAATTTCATCTGAAGAAGCGTAGCTAGTACTACGCGAAAGCGCTCATTCTATCCTGTATAAATTCGTCTTGATTTTCACATCGTACTTGTTTATTGAATTTTTGAACATCAGAAGAAGGACTGCATCGTGGTTTTACCTCTCATTGTTTCTATTTCATGATCACAAACAAGGAACAAGCTTTACGAAGTAAGCATGTGTCTGCAATTCATCTCATGTTTGTACAATCAGGCTCAGCACTGGTAGTTAGATTGTTTAATTTAATAGCTTGACTTGTGCATTTTACATTACTTTGTTACTATCAAACTGTTTTTCATTTTGATATCATGGTTGGGGCATAACATTAAATATATAGATCCTCAACAAGCTAGACATCTTTGGTAGCAATTGAAAAGTGAGTTTTCTTGAACCGTGCACGTATGTGGGTCCCAAAATGATGAATTTTCTAATCTGCCCAGCCTTGACCATTAAAAAGCCTGCAAACGTGTGAGCAAGAAAAAACATACAGGGGAAAATAAAAAAAAAACTTTGTATATAAAGCAATTCCTCATATTTCCTTTGAAGCTTTCATCTTGTTAAAACTTTTAATTGAATTAATGAGATATGTGAAAATAAGAGACTACAACTGTATACCCACCATGAGGTATTTGCATGTTATTATCTCTCTCTCTACGCTTTCTTTATTCACAACTGTACATTATAAGCTATTGTAGTCTTGCCTTTTCTGACTTGTGCTACTACTTTGAGATGTTATATGCTTTTCATTTTCCCTTGAGGTATTGCATGTGTTTTATAACATCTTCCTCTGTTCCTTTTAAAGACTGTGCACATTAAGCTCATGTAGTCTTTCTTTTTCCGATTTCTGGTGAAAACAATGCACCATTGTTTGCTGGCCTCATCTGTATTGCTTCTGACCTGTATTGCTTCTGACCTATATTCTTGTAAAAAAGAGTTTTCCCAAATTCAGCTCAAAACTCCAGATGCAGTACTAATAGTTGTGAGAAATATGAAAGGTATATATAATTTGAAATTGTCTTTTTAAAGATGCTTCAAAAAGTAAAACATTAAAAGCTGTACAGAAATTATAATTATTAAATGTGGAAAGTTTACAAAAAATGCAACGGTTTTGTTGTACAGCTATTGAAAATGCAAATATAAAGAGTAAAATGCAAAATAAACTGGAGAGAAACTAACATTTCCTGGGGAGAAAGACTGCCATCTCATCCCCCTTTAAGTAAAGGCTGGATCAGTCACTACTTGACACTTAAGACATTATAGCATGTAGCTAGGATTTTGCAAGGTCGTCAATTCTTTGTATTTAACTTCTGAATGACAAGGAAAGGAAGTTCCATGGACTTCTTAAATGGGACGATGGGTCTGAATAAACTGCACTGACAAACACAACTTAGATATGTTTTACTTCAGGCCACTCCTAAGGGATGTTTGCATAACAGACTGCACCCTGGGAATTCTGGAGCAATGGTCATTTTCTGTGCAGTTGCTGTTTGCAGCTGGCTGCCTAACCACTGTTACTGGGTATATTTCCCGTTTTCTTTACCTGTTGATTTGTTGCACTATTTTTGGTAGTGAGAAAAGTACAGTTGTGTACACTTGCCATAAATGTAGATGTTCGAGTGTATTCACTGTTGCAGTCATTACATTTGGGTTATCTGCCTGCAGGTAGCCCTCAGCCAGCCTGAATACCAGAGTATTGGATTCCTACATCGGATGCAGTCTCTTCTTCCATGATGTCAGGTCGTCAGGGGTATAAAACATGCAGCTGACGCCATTACATCAGTTTTTCTTGCCCCAGATGTCAGGTGCCCCCACAATGGGAAGCAATTATATGTTATGTTATACCTCCATCAAAAAACAAAGACACCAGAAAGCTTAAAACAAGAAGGAAAGGTAGAGCAAAGAGAAGTCAGGGGGCTGGAGGGAGGGTAACCAGGACTGCAACAGTGAATACACTCGAACATCTACCTTTATGGTAAGTGTACACAACTGTACTATGTTCTTCATGTTTCACTGTTGCAGTCATTACATTTGGGTTGATTCCAAAAGCTAAGGAAGGGAGGAGGAAGTTAAAAAGCATTAGGGCCAGCTATTAAGCCCTGCAAGACTGCAGTGGCAAAACCAGCTCTGGATTTAGAAAAAATAGGCATGTGGTAATGCTTGGAGAAGGTATGTACAGAGCTCCATGTAGCAGCTTCTAGGATGTCCCTGGGTAGGGACCCCTCTGAGAAAGGCTGTAGAGGTAGATGCAGCCCTGGTGGAATGTGATCTTATCCCCTGAGGGGTAGGTTTTCCATGGTGCCTATAGCAGAAATGAATGCAATGGGATATCCATTTAGAAATGGTTTGCTTTGAAATGGCCTTCCCCTCTGTCCCTGCAGCAAAGCCAACTAGCAGCTGTTCAGATTTTCTGAGAGGCTTAGTCCTGTCCAAATAAAATCTAAGTTATCTGTGCATGTCCAAAGAGTGCAGTATTCATTCTCCTTTGTTTTGTGGATTAAGGAAAAAGGTAGGCAAATGCATGGACTGATTTAGGGCCACACTAGATACCACCTTGGGCATAAAGGAAGGACTGGTCCTGAGGGAAACCTTATCTGCATGGAAAATAATGAAGGGCTCCACTGCCATGACGGCCTGTAATTCAGACACTCTTCTTGCTGAAGTGATGGCTAGAAGGAAGGCTGTTTTCCAAAAAAGGAATTTTAACTCAGCAGTTGCAGCTGGTTCAAATGGAGGGAGAGTGAGCTTTTCCAATACAAAGTTAAGGTCCCAGGCTGGAGTAGGGGCTCGCCTGTGGGGTCTTAATTTTTAGTCCCTCTGAGGAATTTCTTTAGTAGGGGGTGAGAGAAGAGGGGTGGGTTCAGTATTATAATGTGTTGAAATGGCTGAGGCATGAATTTTAATTGACGAGAAATATAGGCCCTTGTGGAGCATTTCTGTTAAGTACTGAAGAATATGAGGTAAGCAGGTTCAGGCTTTGAAGCTGAGTGTGCAAAATCTGGCTCGCCTGCTGGGACAGCAGGGAAGGTGTCTGAGGTAGGTGCCATGGCTCTAGCAGTATCATACTGCACAAGAGGGGGTACACCAATGCTGGTGAGGCCAGTCTCGTGCAATCAGTATTGTCCTTGGCTTGTCCTGTTTGATCTTTAGCAGAACCTTCGAGAGGAGAGGCAGGGGGGGAAATGCATAAACCAAGAGGCTTTCCCAGGTAAAGGACAGGACATCCACTTTCCAAGCTTGACTGTGGGAAATCCTTGTACAGAATTTGTCCAATTGGTAGTTCTGAGGGGAGGCAAATAGGTCTATCTCTGGAGTCCCCCATTTGTTCCTCAAGAGGTTGAATATTTTTGGTTCCAGTTTCCATTTGTGTGGGTCCATGAGATTTCTGCTTAGGTCATCTGCCAGTGAATTTAGTTTGCCTGGCAGGAATTGAGCTTGTAGGTGCACTTGGTAGCTCAAGGCTGTGTTCCACAGAGCCATCTGCAGAGAGTGTACGAGTGGGTTCCTCCCTGCTTGTTTATGTACCACATAACTGTGGTGGTGTCTATCTATCAATAATTGTCCTGGAAGGATGTTGTCGTTGAAGGCTGTCAGGGAATTCTGTACAGCTAACATTTCTTTTTGTCTGATATGCAGCTGCATCTGACTCGGGTTCCATTTGCCCTGAATGCACTGCCCTGCCAAGTGAGCCCCCCATGCATAGTCTGATGCATCTGTTGTTAGGGTTTGGGTGGCAGGGGGTAGAGTAAAAGGGAGCCCCTTGTTGTGGTAGCAGGTCTCTGCCCACCAAAGGAACTCTGTCTTTATACAAGGAATGATAGGAATCATTGATTCCAGGTCCTGAGAATGTTGACACCATAGGCTTTTTAGATACCATTGTAGTTTCCTCATATGCAGTCTTGCATGTGGAATTAGTAGAATGCAAGAAGCCATGAACCCCAAGGCTTTCAAAAATTTCCTTGCAGATAGCTGGGTCTTTGTGGCCAGTACCTTGAAGTAGGTTGTCAAATACACTTGTTTCTCTGGAGTGAGGTAAGCCATCTGGGAAGTTGTGTTCAAGCTTGTTCCCAGGAATACAATCTGTTGGCAAGGTACTAGGTGAGATTTCTGTTCATTTATGGTGTACCCCAGTGAGGTTAGAAGTTTCTTTACAAATGCCAGATGTTTTAATAACAAGTTCTGGATTTCTGCCTGAATCAGACAATCGCTATATTTGAATATTTGTGCACACAAAAGTCCTGGGAACATATACCAAGCAGAAACTTGCTATACCAAATAATTCTTTGAAAAAAATGTTCTCCTCGAGCAAGTCTTGTAGGATAAAAACACAACTTTATTACGAAAATGCAGTAGGCAAGCGCTTTCATGGGACTACCTCTCACTTCATCAGACTATTACAATAACAGTACTATCCACTTATTTATAAGGCACGTTAAATTGGTGATACCAATTAAATAATTACCCATTCATTTTAAAAAGATATTCAACTCTACTTAAATCACTTGCATTGTTTCTATTCGAACATTACTGATATAAAAAGCACATATACAAATGTATAAAAAGATATAAAAATATATGCATAAAAATAATAAAATAAATCCTTTAACTATTTCCCATATTATACTCCAATTTTCATCCTAAATATACATCATTCTGTTATAAACTTCATAACTTTGATTTAACATACATGATTAATACTACTGCTGACATAATTCCTATTCATACTGGGTCTCATTTACGTAGAGACCTGTTCTTTAGTATGGGCTTTAATGGTACCCCTGTTCTTTAGTATGGGCTTTAATGGTATCCTGTCATTTAGTCCCTTACCTCTGTTGCCTCTTAACCTGACTATCCACCTTACTTATGAAGTTTCTGTTTTGTTGATTATATCTCCCCCTCTGTCATTTTCACTAACTACTTCAATGGCCATAAATCTAAAATTATGTGTAGGACCCATTTTCAACGCATGTTTGGCCAAAGCATTAGTTTTATCTAAGTTCCTAATGCTTAATAGATGCTTTCTTATCCTTGTTTTAAATTCCCTATTCATCTTACCTATATAGTAGGATGAACACACATTACAGATAGCTAAATGTACTATATTTTGAGTGTTACAAGTGGCCGTAACTTTAAATGTAAACTCTATTCCTGTATCAGGGTGTTCAAATTTATTACTATGATCTATCCATTTACATTGGTTACACTTACACATGGTATTGTTCCTACATGTTCTTCTTTGTCTTTTGTTTTCTTCTCTGTACTAGCATAACAAAGAGGTCTTTTTAGTGACTTATTTCTATAGAAAAATACTGGTTCTTCTCCAACTAACTCTCTTATGTGCAGGTCACTTGTAAGTACAGGCCAGTGTTTCCTCACAATATCTTTCATAATTCTAACATTAGACGTATAATCCGTGGCTATTTTAACTTTATCTGAGTAGGATATTTCTATTTTTCTCACCATCTGACTCTCTCCTTGTGAGAAATAAGGTTTGCCCTTTGTTGGCCTCAAAGTCTTAACTTCTGTCATTACTTTTTGTATTTATTTGTCATTATAACCTCTTTTTAAGAATTTCCCACTCAAATCTTCTATCTCATTTTCAAATATTGTCTCTTCAGCTGTTAATCTTGAAATTCTTAATGCTTGCCCCTACATAACATTTTTAAAAATGTGTTGGGGTGCATACTCCCTCTATGTATATATGTATTCTTGTAGCACTCCTTTCTATATACTTGGGTTGAGAAACTCCCTTGTGGGTCCCTGTTCACCATTACATCAAGGAAGGTGATGTTACTTTCTGAATGACTCGTTTCAAATTTTAAAAAGGTAGTGCTCTCATTCAAACTCTTGTAGAAATACCTTAGCTCTGACTCTGTATCCTGCCATAACAAAAAGAGGTAATCTATAAAGCGTCTATAAAATTTAACTTGTTGCCACTTCTCAAATGCTATCCACTTCCTTTCCCAGTTGGCCATTACTATATTTGTGTAACTATTCGCACTTGAAAGTGCCCATGGCTACACCTTCTTTCTGTCTGTAGGTCTTATGACTGAATATCATGATGTTGTTCTCTAGTACTTGTTCCATTAATAAGCATATAAGTTCTACTCTACTAGATGTGTATGTTCCATCTAACGTTAAGTATTCACGTAACATCTTCTACACCCATATCATTAGGGATAGAGGTGAATAGGGAGTTAACATCCAATGTTACCATTAAAAGTGTTTCACTGGTCTTTGACAAAACTTCAGTGTGTTTAAATAACTCAGTTAAGAATTGCTTGGTATCGGTTAGATTCACTTCATTTTTATTAACTATGGGCCTTAACATTTTCTCTATATAAATAGATATGGGTTCAGTTATCCATCCCCTCCCAGAGACAATGGGCCTTAGGGGGGATGTATTCGATCCTTATGGATTTTCGGAGTACCTTGTATTATAGGAATTAGTGGCTTCTCTACCAAAAAATAATCATATTGTTCTTTGGTGATTCGTTGCTCTAATAAACAATCATATAAAAGTGTCTGAAGTCCATGCTTGATATTTTCTACTTCAACAGCAGTAACAAGTTCATAAAGATTTTCATTTTGCAATAAGCTCAACATCTGTGAGTCATAACATAGTCTGTCCATTATAACAGTAGGGCCTCCTTTGTCAGCTTCTCTTATCACTATGGATATATCATTCTTTAATGCCTTATTTTCCTCTCTAGATAAATTATATCTCTTACTTTTACTTTTATTCACATATAATTTTTCATAGTTCATGCTCACATAAACTGTTAAAAACTTCTACAACTGGGTTATTTTGGAGGAATATATGTACTGTTTTTTTTTTCAAAACAGATTTGTCATGCACACATTCTTTATCAAACAACAATTTCTACATTTCTTGTAAATTTCTTAATGTCCAAAACATTATTAGTTATCTCTGTCCTCTGGGTGGGAATAAAAGACAAACTTTTCCCCAAAAGTTCCTTTTCATGAGCTGTCAATGTTCTGGATGAAATGTACCATACCAATGTATCAGCTTCCATTAATTGTGCCACTGGCGCTTCGCATTGCGGGTTTCTGATCGATCCTGGAAACCTTTCCTCTTCACTCGGCCCCTGCTCTGTGATCTCCCTCTCTCTGGACCTAATCTCCCCGATGCTAACTTGATCAGTAAAATTGTAAATTCTGGTGTTTCTATTAAAAAATTATTTTCTGGTAAACTTTGGATGTGTTGCTTACCAGAAGTACTCATAAGCTTTGTCTGCAACCTGTTATCAGTATTCACTTGTTTTGAAGTGCCTTCACTCGATTGAGTAGCATGAATTATATGCTGGTCCACTTCAAACTGTTTTTTAGTTTTCGGTCTCGCCCCTGTAGCTACGTCATACATTCTACCTTCTCCTCTAAGTTGCTCTTTGTTTAAGGTATTATCATCATGTTCAGAGTTCCCTTCAACATATCTCGGCCAAACACATGGCCCACCTTAAAATCATTTCTGGCCCTTTCTAACTTGCTCAGTTTCTGCCTCACTAATCGTTTTTCAAACAGTGAGACAGAATCAACTACAATTTTAAGTTTTTCCATACACAATGTCCCTAGGATAACTTTGATACAAGTTCAATTGTTGTTCAGTAATTTTTTTCCATCAACAAGCTCTCTTCTTTATCCGCATTATCAATAAGAAGGCGGATATAGTTAAAGCTTAATTCAAGGTTTAGTTGCTGCCATTTGAATAATAAATCAGGCTGCCATTCACCTTGGTTCGGCATCCTTATCACTCTTAACCCTCGTGGTATCACTTTATATTTAAGACATGCTTCCAAATGATGTCGCTCTGCTTGTACCCTTTTGACTTTATATAAATTGCCCTCCACTTGATGTATTTCCCTCATAAAAACAGGGAAATCGATGTCAACATTTACCAAGGTGCTAGTATTATCAGCATTAGCTCTATTAAACAGTGGATTAGCCTTACGTTTGGCAAAACTTATAAAGTCTCTTTGAATGTTTTCCACATTCACATTAGTCACTGCAGATGTCCCTTCCAAGCTGTTGGTGTTCACCGCTCCAGCTTCAATTGTTCCTGCCATCATCTCCAGTTGTTGGTAATAAAGTATAAATCCACTCACAAGAACCAAAAAACAAACTGGAAAAATGTTAACCCAGAAAAAAGTCCTCAAACAATTAAGTGCACACAAAAGTCCTGGGAACATATACCAAGCAGAAACTTGCTATACCAAATAATTCTACTACCTCTCACTTCATCAGACCATTACAGTAACAGTACTATCCACTTATTTATAATTATAAATAAGTGGATAGTACTGTTATTGTAATGGTCTGATGAAGTGGGAGGTAGTCCCATGAAATGCTTACCTACTGCATTTTCGTAATAAAGCTGTGATTTTATCCTACAAGATTTGCTCGAGGAGAACATTTTTTTCAAATAATTATTTGGTATAGCAAGTTTCTGCTTGGTATATATTCCCAGGACTTTTGTGTGCACTTGATTGTTTGAGGACTTTTTTCTGGGTTAACATTTTTCCAGTTTGTTTTTTGGTTCTTCTGAGTGGATATTTGAATATTTCTCTGCCTGCAAAATGCAATGGTTGGAGCTAGACACTTTGTGAATACACTGGGTGCAGTAGATAAGCCAAAGGGAAGTGCAGAGAACTGATAGTGCATGGAGCCTGCCCTGAAAAGTAGGTATTTCCTGCAAGATTCCCTTATTGGAATGTGCAGGTAAGCTTCCTTTAAGTCTAAGGTTGCCAACCAGGCATCTTTGCCTAGCATAGGAAGCAGTTGATGTGTTATCATTTTGAATTTTGAGATTACCAAAAAAGTGTTTAGAATAGGGAGGTCCAGGATAGGACGCCAGGAGCGGTCTTTTCTGGGTACCAGGAAAAGTCTTGAATAAAAACCTTGTCTCCTTTCTTCTGCTGGGACAGGTTGAATAGCCCTGATACTTAGAAGAGAGAGAACCTGCTGTTGAGCTTCTGCCCACTCATTTGGGGGAAGGTCTGGCCAACCGTTTGGGGTTGGTAGGGTATGGAAGTGGAATCTGTATCCTTGGAAAACTATATTTAAAACCCATTTGTCTTGGGTAATGAGTTCCCATTTTTTTGCATGCAGGGCAAGCTTTCCTCCTAAGGGAGCAGGCAGTTGAGCAGGGCTTGGAAGAGCTAAGGTTAAATCATTGTGACATTTTTCCATAGGGGGGTGTCTTACTACTTCTTGCTTTGAAAGTGGGAGCCCCCCACTGCTTAGGCCTGTGCGTACCCTGAGACTCTAACCTAGGTGGTCTGCTGTTCCTGGGTTTGGACTGAGAAGGTTTGGAAGAGACTGGAAAGGACCAATTCTTTGAAGGCCAATGCCTACTAAATCTGGGAGGCTGCACTTGCAGGAAATCTAACAGTTTGCACAGATTAAACTTTTTCCTCCATCTTTTTGAGGACTTCTTCTGCTTTGTTGCCAAACAGGTGATCTTGGTTTAAGGGAGCATCCAGTAATTTAGCTTTGACATGATCTGGCAAGTTTTGCTCCTTAAGCCAAGCATGCCTTCTAAGTACAGACCCAGTGACAGCAGCCCTGCAAGATGCTTCTAAAGAGTCAAAACCACATTGCATAGTATGTTTACCAACTTGTTCAGCAGAATGCATTAAATCCTGTAATTCTTTGTGTTCAGCACAGTCGGGAATCAACATAATTTTCTGTTTAAGTAGTCCCATAATATGCTGCTGGTACTTTAACATATGAAACTGGCAATTTAAAGCCCTAATGGCCAAAGTAGCAGAAGTGTATACCTTCTTACCCCATCTCTCCAAGGCTCTAGAATCTCTATCAGAAGGGGTAGGATTTTTGGCAGCAGTAGCCTTAATGCCCTTTGGTCCTTGTCTCTGGATCCTCAGTAGGATTCTTGAAGAGGAACGTCTGAGAGTCAGGTACTCTGTAATACCTGTCAGGTTTTCTGGGAGCTGAAGGTAATGTATCTGGGGACAGGCTAGATTCCAAGAAGGCATCATCTACAATGTCCAGAACAGGAGGGATAGCTAAAGGCCTGTGTTGAGGAAGGAGTAAGAATTCCCTAAGCCTCTTTTTGGAGTCAGAGTAATCCTGGCTTTCCCAGCGGAAATGCTCCCTAAGAGTGTGCAAGGTTTCACCAAAGCCTATCTAGATCGCGCCAAGGTGTTCGACACCATCCCCCACTCTGGAATTATAGATAAACTCACTAAACTAGGTATAAATCCCTATGTCACAAGATGGGTTGCCAACTGGCTTACTGAAAGAACCCACACTGTGAAAGTAGCAGACTCCAAATCAGACTTCAGACCAGTGACAAGTGGAGTACCACAGGGTTCAGTCCTGGGTCCTCTCCTGTTTGGTATCTACTTCTCTGAAGTACAGGCTAACACAGAAGGTCTTTGGCTAACTAAATTTGCAGATGACTGCAAACTAGGAGCCATAATTGAAACTCCTAACGATGTGGACATCCTACAAAAGGGCCTCACCGAGACAGATGCCTGGTGTCAAAGACATGGTCTCAAGCTCAATGCCAAAAAGTGCACTGTCATTCCCCTTTGGTACAAATTCTGTACCCATGAACTACCACATAGGCGGTAGTCTACTTAACACCGGAAGTGTAATAAGAGACCTTGGGACACAGGTGGACAGTAGTCTCTCCTTTGATAATCACATCGCCAAAGTGGTCAGGAAATCCTTCTACGTGGCACACCTCATCACAAAAGGTTTCTCATCCAGAAAAAAAGAGGTCATTGTTCCCCTCTACTCATCACTCATTAGACCCATTATAGAGTACAGCGCCCCTTTTGGTATGTATCTCACAAGACATCTACAACAACTGGAAAGGCCGCAAAAATACCTCACAAAGAGGATTACTGGCCTCAAACAGATACCTTACGCAGACCGTCTCAAACAAACTCCAGCTTTACTCTGTCGCATATCGCCTAGTCAGAGGTGATCTCTGCCTAACATACAAAGCTATGTCAAACCCAGAGCTGCTGGACATGCTCCACTTAAAGAAATCCCAATCCCTCCGAGCTACACGCTCTAGGGACCTAAACCTTGTCACCACAATAAACAGAACATGCTGGAGGGATAGATTCATGTCCCAGAGACTTCCCATACTCTGGAACAGACTACCTATCTATGTCAAACAGAGCTCCTCATTAGCACTCTTCAAGAAAAATTTTGATGAGTGGATGGGTAATAGGAAATTCACCCCGGGGATCACTTCTGTGGTTCTGCTTGACAGGGGCACAGGAAAATAATTTTCTTGGGTGGCGAAAGCCAGGGTACATTTTTGGCTAGGCTTGTATAGGCCCTAGGGCCAATAGCCTAGTAACTATCTATGAACCTATAAAAGAAAAATCTTCTGGAGGGGAAGCAGAGGGAATGGAATCCTCTGCATCAGAATCCTCATAGGTAGATATGGGCAAATCCTGGTAATCAGAAGAAACAGAAATATCAGAATCCTGATTAGAAGAATCAGTTCTAGGTCTCTTAGAGGGGGAAGGCTGGCTTCCCCTAATTAAAGTAATAAGGTCTTCAGCCATTCTAAGCATTTGTTTTTTAGGCATATGGGCCTGACCATGTGGTTTGGACGTCAGTTTTCTAGGCGTGGGTCGAGATTTAGGCCTGGATGAAGAAGATGGCGTCGGTTTAAAATGCAAATCTGTAGGCCTGAATACACCCTCAGAAGCCAGTGCCTGCACAGCAGCTCCGGACCCATCCAAGGTAGAGACATCTGCAGGTTCCATAGTCGAAGAAGCATCTCGCGGCATACCGGACTCCAAATGGGTCTCAGTAGAGGCCTGCGAATCTGTAGTAGTGGGTATCAGGGGCTGCGAAAGCGCCCGAGTACCGGCAAACTGGTGACTAGCTTAACGGAAGTGTCATCGGCAGTTTTGGACCTATGCGGTCTCTGTCTTTACCCTTATGACAAATATCCTAATGATTGCAACAGTGAAACACGAAGAATATTTAAAGTAGTTACTTAGCTTGAGATTAGTGATATTACTTAGCTTGAGATTAGTGATAGAACTATCAGCCAGTTATATTTTATCTAATTCCATATATCCATTTAAAACTTGTAATGTTATACTTCTTTGTGCAACTGCCTGCCTGTATACTTGATTTTCAAACAATACCGTTTTTATTTTAGTAAAGAATTTTATTTACTCAGTTCCAAAATAAACAAATAAAAGCTTGTGGCTGGTTATAATAATTTATATAACAGTAACTGCACTGTCTTTGGAACTTTAACTTTTGGCATCAACCATCAAAGAAAGACGGACCGCTTAGCTCACCTGTTGTAATATTTGATACTATATTTAGCTCATTTCCAAGGAATTACTAGCCCTTTCAGAAAAAAAAAATGTGTGTGTGTGTGTGTGTATGTGCGTGTGTAAAATCATAACTTGACAAGGCTACTGCATTTATACACACACACACTCATGAAGGCTGACTGAGCTACTTCCTGTCACATAAGGGCATACAACATGAAGCGGCAACTTTCCGAGAGGTCTTTTCTTGGGACTTGGATTTTCACATACCTCTCAACTGTACAGATTTGCGCAAAATGCCCAGATTTTGGCCTTATATTTTTGGTTCATTTTTCATATACTTGTGGTTTTCAGACAGATTAGTGGTAAATCATTGCAGACTGCAGTTAGAAAATATTTAGACATTTGAGTTTCAGACTTCATATCCTTCAGAAAATTCATGCTAATGCAAAATCTGTTATTCCATCAACTTTCTAAGTTTGTAGGAGCAATATTTAAAAATTGTCCCCATTTTTGGGCCTTTGTCCTACTTTTATTTATGGCTTTTGTGACTGGCCCTTACTCCAGGCCAGCAATCAAGGAGACTCAAGACTCGCCACTGACTCCTGTGAGGGATGGTCACTAAGAGCAAAGATGGCTTCACACAGTATTTTCAGATGCAGCTCCCTACACCAAGCACAATTCCCCTTAAGAGCATACAGGGAGCACGCTCCAGACTTGGGGCTGGACTCTCCTTCTCCTCCTGTCCCACATAAAACTCCACATGGACCACTTTTGATCTCTGTGTCACTTTTCCCAGTAGCTGACACACACACACACACACACACACACACACACACACACACACACACACACACACACACACACACACGGATATTTGAGTTTCACACACACACACAGACACCTGGGAAAAGCTCGTGCAGATCTACTAGCTGTGCCCCTTTCTGCCCAGACTATGATGTAATCACGCTGCTACCAGTCAGCTACCCCAAGGCTCTTACAAAGGGTACCTAATTATACTGTGTAAAATTAATACTAATACAAATGGTAGTGTGTGACCAAAGCAGCAAGGCTTTCAGGAGCGGACACACTGTCACTAAAACAAGCACAAGTACTCTCAAGATATTAACAGTATTCTTTAATGGACCAGCCACAATGAGAGGTATTAAAATATTTAATGATAGATAAAACAGAAAACAGGAGAATACTGAATACAATAAACAACAGAGTTTCAACCACAGAGATCTAAAAATAACACAGTTGGGTTAGTTTATCACAGATGCAGAAAACAATACTAAACTATTCTCACTAAATGTCCCTGACAAGAATTACTGTTCCCTAACTACTTACTAAAGCAAAGCATGCTGATGTGTGCTGAGCGTCTTACCACAGCAAAAGGCAGATGATGTCCATCTTTGTTTGTGTGGATGTGCGAGACATGCATCCTGTCAGAAATCTTTCCTGTCAGGTTCCAAAGTGCTACTGTGAGAGTTCCAAAGAAACCAAATGCTGGTTAGAGGATGACATTACCTCTGGTCACCTGACTCTGGTACAATACACACACTGAGCTTTGCTAGGATCTGTGGTAGTATTTCAAAGCTGTAACACAATTTCAAGGTTTTCACCCTTCCAGGGGTCTCTGATAAACATACACATGTGATAAGGTACAACAATGCAACCTAATATACATGCATGCATTCTTTCTGTCCAGCAGGACATGCTATTGATGCATTTCCAACACACGTAACTTTACAAATGCATTTTTAACTCAAACATCTCTACAAATTAGTGTGACAGTCAAATAACAAAAAATTCTTTACAAAACTCCAGCTAACTATGCTGGCATATGTATGCATGTACTGCCTTACTCTCCCTGGTACAGATGGTATTATCTTATATTATCATAGCTTTGCCCAGATTTCTTGCTCTAAGAGGTTGAGAAGTATGCTTTTGACTGACAAGGAAGGCAAGTGCCATTAACATCCAGAAAGGTGGTATTGGTCTGAAAAAAATGTTCTGATTAAATGCTACCCAGTGTTGTCTTTCAGGCCACCCACAAGGGTTTATCAGTATGAGTGACGCTTCTGGGAATTCTGGAGTAGCAGACACCTGTTCACTTGCTGTTTGGAACTGGTTGATTAAAGGCTGCTTGCTACTCTTCATCAATGAGCTAATATCCATTTCCTTAACCCGTCGATATCTTTCCTTTCTTTGACAGCTGTAGACGGATTCTCCTACTTCTTTACCCTGAGGTTAGTGATAGAACTGTTAACTAATTAGAAGTTTTCTAATGACATATATCCTTTTAAATCTTATTTTGTATTTCATTGTACAGCTGTTTGCATATTTATTTCTCAAAATTTATTACCCAATAATTGTATTTATTCAATTAAAAAAACACGTGGTTTGTCACTTATTAATTTACATAAGGGTTAACTGCTGTGCTGTTTTGGTAACTTTCAAATGTTAATATCTACATGCAAAAGAGAGCATGATAGGGGACCTTATATGCCATAAGAGCTGATATTACAGATGGCTCATAGTCAATAGTTGTACAGTAACTTGTGAAGTTGACTGATGGCAATAAACTACCATGAAAGCAGGAAAGGAAGCTGTGGCACTGGAAGGAGTCACTAGCCTGTCATGCGAATTAGTGTGTGTGTGTGTGTGTGTGTGTGTGTGTGTGTGTGTGTGTGTGTGTGTGTGTGTGTGTGTGTGTGTGTACAAGTATGCAATAGTTTAGTTAGTACTTTGAGGAAAATACATTACAATAAAATTGAACTATTTTTACAATGGGCAAGGTAGCCAAAGAATATCTTTTGAAAAGTGCAACTTCAGATGCATGGATCAGCACAAGGCCCAACTGTAGCATATCTCAGTGCTAATTTTTGTTGTTCTGAGCTACCTCTATAGATTAGGTGTTTTTAGTCTAAAAAAAGTTACAGAAAGACAAAGACACTGAAAATATTATTTTCCACATGTGGCAGTACTGAAACGAGATAGGGGTGTATATGAGTGCTGTTGTTGTTTGAGGATGTGAACGGGAATGAAATCCAACAGAACAGATGCATAATTGCTTGAAAGTTGTAGTAAAGGCTAAAATTATGTCACTATATAACACCGTACTTCCGGACAGTCTTTTCTAGTTGCCAAGGATGGTAATATTAATAGAAAAAGTTTGGTATGAGGGACAAGGACTGGTGCAAAATAAACAGCAAGGACAATAGTAGGAACAGGCTATTAATTTAGTGTAATGCTCTATTAGTACAACAGCAGTAGATACATAGTGTGCATATTTCTGTATGTGTATATCCATGAATGGGGAAGTTTGCCTTTAGATGAGCATCCTGAAGCATAAAGAAAAGCAAATGTGTATTATCACATGAAATTACACAAACTGCATATTACCAGTGGTTTTCTCTAAGGTATTGCATATCCCTATCTAAATCGTGTCACATAAACATAATACATGCATGATTCAATTGGTAAAATGACATAGTTTGTAGAATTAATGTAAAGAAAATTTGATTTAATTATCACTAGAAATACCACAATCTCCCACCTCTTGGTTGGGGGGGGGGGTGCTACATTTTAGGAGATTGTATAACTACACCAATATACACACCATCATAAGACTTGTCATAGTGTTGTAGATGTAGACTTTGGTAAGAGTGAGCTTTCTCACTTTTTTTTCCTATTTATTCCTTGATATTTGCTGTGTCCTTTGACTGTTGTTCTGCTACCAGAACTGTATTAGCAAGCAGCAGTGCTAATCAGTGTATTTTCCCTTTAATTCATTATGGCTCATATCCACTTTAGTTTTAAAAGGAAATGTTGGTGTGGAGCACAGACAGTTTCAAGATAAGTGGACTAAGGATTATTGTGGCACTTGATGAGATCAACAATATCACTGGTAATGGTGTAGCACTTGATGAAAGCACTGACATCACTGACAGTGCTTTGGCACTTGATGATGGGACTATCACTGACAGTACTATGGCAACTGACAGCACTGATATCACTGACAATGCTGTGGTACTTGAAAGCACTGACATCACTGATGGTGCTATGGCATGTGGGAACAGTGGCACCACTGAAAGTGCTGGCGCTTGAGAGGACTGACATCACTGACAGTGCTGTGGTACTTCAGGGCATGACATCACTGACAGTGCTATGGCAGTTGATAAGTGCTTTGATATCACTGATAGTGTTGTAGTACTTAAGTAGACCAATGACATCACTGACTGCACTGAAGCACTTGTGAGTAGTGACATCACTGATAGTGCTGTGGCCCTTGAAAGCACTGACATCACTTACAGTGCCCTGGTTCTTGATGAGAGGACTGACATCACTAACAATTGTTGTGGCACTTGAGACCACTGATGCCACTAAGAGTGCTGTGCCGCAAGAAAGCACTGATATCTCAAATGGTGCATGCCACTTGTTGAGAGCACTGACATCACTGACAGTGCTGTGGTACTGTATGAGAGCAATGAAATTGCTGACAGTGCTGTGGCATTTGAGAGCACTACCATCACTGACTGTGCTGTAGTAGTTGAGAAGAGCATTGACATCACTAAAGTACAGTTTTGCACCTACCATAAATGTAGATGTTCGAGCGCTAATACAGCTGCAGTCATAACAGATGGGTTCTCCTGCCGTCAGGCGGGTCCTCGGTCGGCCGAATTCCAAAGTCTAGGTCCGGCGTCAGTTGTCGTCGCTTCTTCCCTGATGTCAGTGCGACAGGGGTATAAAAGAACCAGCCGACGCCATGTTCTTCAGTTTTTCTTGCCCCAGATGTCAGGTGCCCCCAGAAGGAAGGCAATACATAAAATTATGAAGTAATGCAATGCAATAAAATCAAAAAACAGCAGTTGCAAGCAAATACACCATAAAAGAATACCCCTAGAGGGGAAGGAGGGAGGAAAGCCTGGACTGCAGCTGTATTAGTAATCGAACATCTACATTTATGGTAGGTACAAAACTGTACTATGTTCATCGTGCATACAGCTGCAGTCATAACAGATGGGTAGAATCCCAAAGCTAAGAAAGGGGTGGTAGGCACTAGGTGGAACTAGGAGGAGCCAAAATGCCCTGCAAGACTGCAGTGGCAAAGCCTGCTCTAGATTTGGAGTATAATGGTAGGTTGTAGTGTTTGGAGAAGGTATGCACAGAACTCCAAGTGGGTGCTTCCAAGATATCCTTGGTAGGAACTCCTCTGAGGAAGGCTGCAGAGGTGGCTGTGGCCCTGGTGCCCTGGTGGAGTGAGTTCTAATGCCTGTAGGAACAGTTTTGCCATGAAAGGAGTAGCAAAAGCGTATGCAGTGGGCTATCCATTTTGAGTTGTCTGCTTGGAAATTGGCTTTCCTGGAGCTCCTACCGCATAGGCCACAAAGAGCTGTTCTGATTTTCTGAAAGGCTTTGTTCTGTCCAAATAATAACGCAGTTGCCTGTGGATGTCCAAAGAATGTAGTAATCTCTCCCCTTTGTTTTGAGGATTGGGATAAAAAGTAGGTAAATGTATGCCCTGATTTAAAGCTACCCTGGATACCACTTTAGGCATAAAGGAAGGGTTGGTTCATAATGAAACTCTGTCCTGATGGAAGATGATAAAAGGCTGGACAGCCATGAGGGCCTGTAGTTCTGAAACTCTACGAGCTGAAGTGATAGCCAGAAGGACAGCTGTTTTCCAGGACAGATATTGCAAATCTGATGAAGCAGCTGGCTCAAAAGGAGGCAAAGTCAGTTTTTCCAGAATGAAATTTAGATCCCAAGCAGGTATTGGTTGTTTCCTTGGAGGTCTTAAATTCTTAGCCCCTCTGAGTAATTGTCTTAAAAGAGGGTGAGAGAATAAAGGAGGATCAGTGTTGTATTCTGCAGAAAGGGCTGAGGCATGGATTTTGATGGAGGAGAACGAAAGTCCACTGCTTAGTAGTTCAGCCAAATATTGTAGTATTTGTGGTAAATTCAGTTTTCCAGGGTTCTGGCCCTTTTTCTCATTCCAGACACAAAAATGGTTTCCATTTTGCGGAGTAAGCTTTTCTAGTTGATGGCCTTCTGGCCTCCAAAATTACATCCTGCACCTCCTTGGAGAGTAGGGCCTGCTGTGATGCTAAGGAATCTTCCATGCGGCTAGATTGAGTGTTTTTAGCTGACTGTGAAGAGTTTTGAAGCTGTGCTGAGTCAGAAGAAGAGGCATTAGAGGCAGGGTCCATGGAGGGGAATGAGTCAGGCTCCTCAGGAGTGGGTACCAGTGTTGCCTTGGCCAGTCCGGAGCAATGAGGATCATCTTTGGCCTGTCTGCTCTGGTCTTCAATAGGACTTTGGGCAGCAGAGGAAGAGGCGGAAAGGCATAAACTGTCATTGATGTCCAGCTGAAAGAGAGAGCGTCCACTCTTCAGGCCTTTGGGTGGAAGGTCCTCGAGCAGAATTTTGTCAATTGATGATTTTTGTGGGAGGCAAAGAGATCTATGTCTGGCCTTCCCCTTTCTTGGCTTATTTCTGTAAAAACTTTTGGATGCAACATCCATTCGTGTGGATCTGTCATATTCCTGCTTAGGTTGTCTGCCATCGTGTTTTCCTTGCCTGGCAAGTACTGTGCTTGTAGTTCCATTTGTAAGTCCATGGCCATGTTCCAAAGTGATATGGCCAGTCTGCATAGGGGATAGGAATGTGTTCCTCCCTGCTTGTTTATGTACCACATAACTGTGGTGTTGTCCGTTCTTATCAATAGTTGACCTGGTTGTAGAAGGTCCTTAAAAGCTATAATAGCATACATTACCGCTAGCATTTCTTTTTGATTGATGTGAAGGTGCTTTTCTTTTTGGGACCATTTGCCCTGAATGCACCTGTCTGTCATGTGAGCCCCCCAGGCGTAGTCCGAGGCGTCTGCTGTGATGACTTGATTTGCTTGAGGCCTGCTGAATGGAAGACCTGTGTTTGTTTGACATGCTTGAGCCCACCACAGAAATTCCTTTTGCAGACATGGAAGTAGTGGTATTATTGTTTCCAAACTGTGGCTGTGTTGAGACCATATGTTTTTTAGGTACCATTGTAGTTTTCTCATATGCAGCTTTGCACATGGGATTAGCAAGATGCAAGATGCCATGAATCCCAGAGCCTGCAGGATTTTTCTTGCAGTCAGCCTGGTGCAATTTGCAAGTGTTTTGAAGTATTGAATTAGTTGCCCCTGCTTCTCTGGCATGAGGTAGGCCATCTGGGTGTTTGTATCCAAATTGGCACCCAGGAAAATTATATTTCGAGAGGGTATTAGCCTTGATTTCTTTTTGTTGACTGTGTATCCCAGAGAGTTTAATAACATTATTACATAAGCCAGATGTTTCAGAAGAATGTGCTTGCTGTCCGCTTGGATCAGGCAGTCATCCAAATAAGGGTATATTTGTATCCCTTGAAGTCTGCAGTAGGCAATTACTGATGCCAGGCATTTCATGAATACTTTGGGCACAGTAGATAAGCCAAAGGGCAATGCAGAGCATTGATAATGGGTTGAACCTGCAAGAAATCTGAGGTATCTTCTGCAATTTTGTCCGATTGGGACATGCAGGTATGCCTCCTTGAGGTCCAATGTTACCAGCCAAGACTCCTTGCCCAGCATGGGAAGAAGTTGCTGTAGAGTGAGCATCTTGAATTTTAGTGCAGTAGGAATGTGTTTAGGATGGAAAGATCCAAAATAGGTCTCCAATCTTTTCCCTTCCTTGGCACCAGAAATAGCCTGGAATAAAAACCTTGACCTTGTTCGTGTGTAGGTACCTCTTGAGTAGCTTTTATGTTTATAAGATCTGAAATTTGCTTTTGTGCCTCTGCCCTTTGATTGTGTGGCAGTTTTGGCATGCCTCTCATTTTTGGAAGGGTATGAAAGAGGAATTTGTAGCCTCTGTTTATAATGTCCAGGATCCATTTGTCCTTTGTGACAACATGCCAATTTTTTGAGAATAGTGCCAGCTTTCCTCCTAAGGGGGCTGCCATTTGAAACCTGGTTGGCCTGCAAAGAGGAAAGTCATTGGGTTTGCTTTCTGAAAGATTGTGAGTTGTCCTCACCACCTCTTGGTGTAGGAGCTTGCCATTGTCTGCCTCTGTACGATCCTTGTGGTTGTCCTCTGCCCCTCGGGCGCCTGTATCTGCCTCTTTGGGGTCTGTCCGTGGCAGGAAAGGACCAGTTTTTGGAAGGTCAATTTCTACTAAAACGTGGTGGTTGAACCTGCAGAAATTCTTTCACAGTTTGCATTGATTTAGCTTTTTCCTCCATTTTTCGTAATACTTCCTCAGCATTTGCCCCAAATAGTACATCCTTTTGAAGAGGGGCGTCTAGTAATTTAGCTTTGACATGATCAGGCAAGGTTTATTCCTTGAGCCAAGCATGCCTGCGTATGACTGAGCCTGTAACAGCAGATCTACATGAGGCCTCTAGAGCATCAAAACCACATTGTAAGGTATGTTTACCAACTTGTTCTGCACTATGCATCAAATCCTGCAACTCCTTCAAGTCTGGTTGTTCAGGTTGTGACATTTTACTTTTCAATTGAGATAACAGAAACTGTTGGTATTTTAGCATATGAAACTGACAGTTTAAGGCCCTCATGGTTAAGGTAGCCGAGGTATATACCTTTTTCCCCACCTTTCTAAGGATCTGGAATCTCTCGGAAGGCAATGGATTTTTGGCAATGGAAGCCTTAACTCCCTTGGGTCCCTGTGAGATGGTTTCTAGGTCAGCAGCATGGCTTTTGTAAAGAAATTGGTGTGAGTCAGGAACCCTGTAGTACCTGTCAGGCTTAACTGGAGCTGGAGGTAGAGAGTCCGGGTTAAGGCAGGCCTCGAGTAAACATCATCTAGGATGTCCAAGACAGGAGGTATAGCCAGAGGCCTGTGCTGGGGTAACAAAAGAAATTCCCTGAGCCTTTTCTTGGAATCTGAATAATCCTGGCCTTCCCAGTGGAAGTGTTCCCTTAAGGTATGCAAAGTTTCCCCAAATGAGAAATCCTCGGGGGGGATACAGAAGGAATAGACTCCTCTGCATCAGAGTCTTCAAAAGGGGAGTAAGCCTGTTCCTGATCATCAGAGTGTTCTGAAATAATGGATCCCTGATCAGAGGAGGGGGAATCTTCCTCCACTCTGGGCCTTTTGTCCGGAGGTGGCTGAGAACCTCTGATTAGAGTAATAAATCCTCAGCCATTTTAAGCATCTGTCTCTTAGGCATGGGGCCTGGAGATGGGCCCTGTGTAACTGGTCTCTTAGGGTGCATGGTTGCTTTAGACTTGGTGAAAGCCTTGATGGAGAAAGAAGAGGAAGGTCTGAAGACACCTTGAGTGGAGGTGGACCTGTCCACATTCTGTGTTTCAACGCCAAGAGTGGCTTCGGTATCTGTAGTCGGGGTGTGGGCCGAGGAGCCTGCGACCTCGGGTACAGGAGACACCGCCAAAGATGTGTCGTCGGTAGTCAGGGGCTGCGTAGGCGCCTCACTGAGAACTGGACCACGTGTAGTCGGCTTTGGCGTGGTGTCGGTAGAGGCCGCGGACCTAGAGTGTCGGTCCTTGTCTTTGCGTTTTTTAGACAAAACCGGTGTCGGAGTATCCGACGACATGGTATAGTTAAATGCTTTCCCAAAAAAATGCTGGGCGAACTCCGCCCGACACTTAATAGTGCGTTTGTTGAATGTAGCACAACAATGACAGACCGAGACGTCGTGGTCTGGGCCTAAACAAGGTATACAAAGGGAATGGAAATCCTTATGCGGTATTTGCTTCCCTCAAGAAATACAATTATTAACTATGTCTGACATCGGTCTGAGGCAAGAAAAGTTTCCCCAACGGGGTACTTCGCTTTTAAGAAGACTTCGGTTTTCCAAATTTTTCGTAATCTCAGGAGCTGGCCGACCGGCACTTGCGAACTGCTTCTGCTTCGGGCACCGCGCGGCAAGAAAGACTGAAGAACATGGCGTCGGCTGGTTCTTTTATACCCCTGTCGCACTGAAGTCAGGGAAGAAGCGACGACAACCGACGCCGGATCTAGACTTTGGAATTCGGCCAACCGAGGACCTGCCTGACGGTAGGAGAACCCATCTGTTATGACTGCAGCTGTATGCACGATGAACATCAGTGTTGTCACGCTTGATGAGACCAATGACATCACTAACTCTGTCATGGCATTTGAGAGCACTGACAGTGCTCTGGCACTTGAGAGCACTGACATCACTGACAATGCCAAGGTACTTGAGAGCCCTGACATCACAGACGGTGCTGTAGCACTTGACAGCACTGATATCACAGACAGTACTATGGCACTCGATGACAGCATTGACATTACTGACAGTGCTGTGCCACCTGATGAGAGCAATTATATCACTGACAAATAAGTGGCAGTTGACACCAGGATTAACATCATCAGCACTGCACAATTAGCACTTTTTTCAAGACAGTGAATGAAAACAAAGTCACTGAGGATTTATTAACGCTAACTGCTTTACAGGGCTAGACAACAGGAAATGATATTCTCCAGAAGCTGTTTGATGAAATTGACAGGACAGGTTTCCCATGGCATGAGTTAAATCATATCACTACAAATTGCACCTTGTCAATGTGCTAGAAAATAAAATGGTGTTGTAGCCCTGATGCAGAGGAAGCTGTGGCAACAAAATGTGCAAATGCCTACTGCACTGTATTGCATCATTCATCAACAGGCATTTTGCAATAAACGTTTATATTTTCATAAGGTGATATCAGTGGTGTATAAATGCATCAATTACAACTATTCGAGGGCTTGCTATATCATCAGTTTTATTCTTCTAGAACAGATTGATACACTGGATTCACACAGCAGCTGCCTGAGGAGTTTGACCACCAATTTGCAGACTAAAAAATAGTTTTCAGCTGTTTGCAGACCCTTCTCTGTTGATGTGGAGAGTAATCCTAGTTCATTACAAAAGGAATTTTTTGACCTACAATGCAATACTCAGCTGAAGCAGAAATTTAAGTTTAGGAAGACCAAGCCAGAAATAGACAGTTTCTCACAGAACTGATCCTACCCCTTTACAGAGCGATGTACCCGCTTCAAGTAGATGAGGTAACATTTTGGCAGGACATATTTATGTGAGAAACTGCTTTCTACAATGGACTTCAATAAAACGTCAATGCACAGATCTAAACAGAGTGGTGACCACCTTTTGGTAATCCTCAGGATTCACACTTCCGTTAATCCCAATATAGGCAGAATGCCAGATGAGAAGTACACCCAGGTGTCTAGTGGGAAACACAGATTCAACATAAGTATTGCAGCTGTTGTCTGTGTCCAGTGATACAGATGACATTTTTGGGGGGATGAATATCCTGTTTTTTGTATCAGTTACCTGAAGACTAGCCACCAGCTTGAAATGTTTTTTTTTTTTTTTTTCCACCAGGTGTCTGATGGGAATAACTGAGGTACTGAACATACATATTGCAGTTGCACGCATGACTAGCATCTTGGAATTTATTTCATTTGTTTTAACATACTGCTTTGTTTAATTTCTGGACTCATAGCTTATAGCACCATGCTTGCCAAGTGTAAATTCCAAACATTACAATTCTGTTATAGTTTTTTAATACACCTATAAATAAGCAAAATTAAAACAGGAGTACAAAAGCAAAATGACCGTGATTAATCTGATGCTCTAGGGTCCTAGGCAGCTCATTACAATGATGTATGATAAGTGTGATGAGAGCATTCATCACCAAAGTGAGAGCCTCAGTCACTTCTCAGCATGAAGATCTTTAGTGGTGGAACTGAACATATTTTTTAGCTGGCAAATACAGGCAGTAATAAGATATTAGAAATATAACTTGTAGTCATTTAAGTTGGATTGTGACATATGTTTATCATAACCCAGGTAACAATGTACTGTGTTTTTTTTTCTTTTTTTGGTTGGCAGAAGCCCTTGGCTTTGGTGGCCATTGAGTCATTTGAGTTTGTGATCCCAGTTATACATGTATCACTTACATACAGGGTGATTTTCTTTCTTTTACCTATAATTCAGTGATTCTGGTTTCTTCAGGAGAACTTTGCTTCACTGTCTATTCTAAGGCATGGGATCTTCATGCAGTATGCGTTTACTACACTTCTGCAAAAACAAAGAAACTTCAGATTTAACACCGGATGTTAAACTTATGTTTAAATATATAAAAACAAAATAAAATAAAAATGTATATTTACTGACCAAAACAAACAAAAACAAAAAACATGCATGAAAACTTGGGTACTGCTTCCTTTCCTACTTGCGCAGCAGCAGAATAGTTAACCTTACAGACTGACCATGCTAATGAGAGGACCACAGACTTATGACAATTTTAAAAGAACTATGCGCTTCTTAGGGTTTTGTGAGAAAGCACCTGTAGAAACCATTCAAATAAACCTGCACCCTGTACTCTTCCAGCAAGCTTATCAGTTGCTACATTTTACCATCTGGTTTGGAAGAAAGCCTTGTAGAACTACTTATTTTTATTTCTAATATCTTCAGCTCCAGAAAGCATACAGAATTGCCCCAGTACTGCGACTGAAACTTCAAACCTTACTGAAAGTTTTAAGCTTTGCAGTATGACATTGTGCTATTTTCACATTTCAGTATTAGCTAGCGGTTATCTGGCTAGCTTATACAGTGGCACAGTGGATAATGCTGTTCCCCGGTTTGATTCTCAGCTGGGATGCCTTCTGTGCAGAGTCTGCATGTCCTCCCCTGTGTTCATGTGGGTTTCCTCCAAGTCCTCCGGTTTCCTCCCACATTACAAATACATGCAGTAGGTGGATTGGACACCATAAATTGGCCATAGGTGTGAGTCTGCATGTGAATGCGTGGTGTGGAAGAAAAACTGCAGTAGGGCGAGCCACTCAGTGGTCTAAACCTTAGCTCTAAATGATTGTCACTGCTGGAGTGACACCCTTACCCCATGTGTAAAAATGAGAAAAAGGGGGTTGTGGATGAATGAATGAATGAATGAAGTACTACATCATTTCTTTGTAGTTTAATAAGCTTCAAGTATGTTGCTTAGCTCATGAAAATTAATTAAAATTCTTTAAGTTGCATGTATTTACTAAGCACACTGAGTCTAATACCTGTCATTTCCTTGTTCTTTTATCCTTGATCTGTGAAGTGTGGTTCTGTAAGACTGTGACTAGTTAAATGATCTGACAACAGGATTTCTAAAGGGCATATTGTACTACTGCCAGCAGTTCCTACTTTGAATAGTTGCACACCTTATTTGCTTATGTATCTGGGATCGAGCGAGGTAAAAAGTTAACTCTTTGACTGCACTACTGATCAGTAATACTGTAAAACTAAATGATAATTTTTTTCTTCACAATGCCAAGGTCTCAGACTCGCATTTAAATTCACCTGTCTGCTAATATCTTCTGTTAGTTGGGTGTGTTCCCTTCTTCCTTTGCTCTTCATGGATTCTGCTGTAGAAGTTTTTTTGCGCTACTGGAACTATCTGACCTGCGTCATATTTCTCTAACTTCACTTTATCCTACAAATATCCTAGCATGCAAATATGTGTATTGCTTGTTATTATAAGTTAGACTTTTCAGTGTTATTAGCTAAAGGCTACATTTGTAACAACATTTTCAGCAATTAAATGAAATGTTCAGTTCTCTGAGTTAATGCATTATAATGTCAGCTCTTCACAATGACATTATGTTGTCTGCAAATTCCCACTCCTTTATGTGTTTCAACTTTTGTTACTATTTGTGTTTTTGTTGCACCTTACTGCCTGGGCTAAGCCTATACTTGGTCATTTCTTATTACTGCTCTACCCCAGTAAACAAAATTAATAAAATAAAATAAGTGCAGCATGACTTTTTGCAAACACATGGTTACCTCAGATTTAGGACCCCATATGTTTTTCTTATGTTTACTGTTCTGGCTTCCAGAGTGAAGTTCTGACATTTTTGTAATTTAATTTACTTATTTATTTACATTTGTTTACCGGGAAATTCCGACTGGACACAGGTTCTTTTTCAGTGGATGCAAGGGGAGAAAAGCTCCACATCATGTACATCATAAATGGAGATACAAAGTTGCAGCAATAGTAAACAACATTACAGGTTGTTGGCTTTAACACAATAGCAAGATATTGATTATCAACAGTATATACAGTAAATGTTGCAAGTTAAAATAGTTTCTTGTTGTTTATAATATTAGCAACAAAGTTGTCAAACAAGATTTTAAAGTATGTAAAGACAACTAGCTAATTCTGACTGTGGTTAGTAGTGGCGATAGTACAGTTGGGTTAAAGGAGGATGTTAAGTCTGGATCAGAACAAGGACAAAGCTACTGCAAATTTAAGTGGAATTTGAGCAAAGTCTTGAAAAGGCTGCTGGAAGGAAGAGTAGTTATAGAGGGTAGAAGATTGTTCCGAAGTTTAGATATGGTACATGAAAATATGGCTTCTCCTGCTGAGTTTTTGGGTTTGATAACACTGAATTGATTTTTGTTGCTTGATCTTAAGGGCTTAGTGGAGTGATAGGGCTGGAGAAGGGCTTGAAGGGAAGGGATGTTATGGGGGTGGTTAATAAGTTTATCAGCAAGGGTGAGTTGATTAAAGTGAATGAGTTGTCAGAGTTCTAGCCAGTTTAGTTCTTTAAGGAGATACAATGATGGCCGCAGTAAAAGGTTCCACTGACAAATTTAGCAATTTTCTTGTAACAAGCATCCAGCTTGTGTAGGTCTGTCTGTATAAGGTTGGTAAGTATGGGGGATGCATAGAGTAGAGTGGAAATTAGCTGGTAATTGGCTATGGAGATTCTAGCCGCCTTGGTTAGGAATTGGCAGCTTCGATATAATGCACCAAGTTTCTTGTGAACTTTTTTTATTGTGAGAGATATGTGGGTGTCAAATCTAAGTTTGTTGTCTATTTCCACACGGAGTAATTTTGTGTGTTCTGCTGGAGAAATTATGGTATTGTCTTTGGCAAAAATGTTGAAATGGGGGGTGTTTTGGGTGGCTCTGGAAGACTGGAACAGGAGAAGTTTTGTCTTACTTCGGTTAAGGAGCTGAGCATTGGATAGCCAGCTTTCTACAGAAGACAATGATTCCTGTGTGATTTGTTGTAGTTCTGCTAGAGTGGGGGCAGAGCAGATGAGAGTAGAGTAATCTGCGTACTGTATAAGAGATGCTTGTGTGGTGGCAGTATGTAGGTTGTTAGTGAAAAGTGAGAATAGCAGAGGGCCAAGGATAGACCCTTGGGGAACTCAGAGAGTAACTGGGAGGCGAGGTGATAGGTTATCGTCCCAGATTACCGATTGCTGGCATCCGTGTAGATAGCTGTGGAACCAGTTGAAGGCTGATTGTGAGAAGGAGAGGTTGGGGAGCGTAGAGAGTAGTAGCTCATGAGATACCATGTCAAAGGCCTTTGAAAGATCTAGAAATACGGCAGTAGAGAAGAGACCATTGTTTTTGTGATGAAGTATAGTGTTGGTGAAGGAGAGCAGAGCCGAGGTAGTGCTGTGATATGGCCTGAAACCATGTTGGGTTTTGGAGAGGAGATTATTAGCTAGGAGGTAGTTGGGAGACCAGGGTGTTGATACATTTTTCAAGTATCTTGGAGAGAGAGGAGAGGATAGCAATGGGGCGGTAATTGGAGAGGTCGGTGGACGGGGTGCCTTTGTGGAGGGGAATGATGTGGGATATTTTCCATATCGAGGGAACATAGCCTTCTGTTATGGAACGGTCGATTAGAATTGAAATTGGGTAGGCTAGTGAATCAGCTGCAAGTTTCAAGTAGTCAGAGGGGAGGTTGTAAGCTGCGAGTTTGGTGGGTTTAAGTTTTGACAATAGTCTTTTTATGTTGTAGGTAGGTACTGAGGAGAAGAAGAAAAGAGGAGTGGGGGGTTTAGGGTTAGGAGTTGGGGGGGCTGTTGTAGAGAAGTGTTTGTTTAGAGATGTTATAGTTTCAGTGAAGTGTTTGTTGAAGGATTCAGCAGTACTGCTGGAGGAGGGTGGAATGGACGGCTGGGGGGTATCAACCTTCCCTGGGTGGAGGATAGTGTTAATAGTGGACCAGAATTGCTTAGGGTTGTGGTTGGTAGAGTTTAGGGTGGATTTATAGTAGTAATAGAAACATTAACCCCTTAACTATGGCTATTAAGAATACTTGGCACAAGAATGATGTCCTAACTCTACAGATGCCAAGTATTCAAGCTTTAGCATATCTATTTTAATTTTACAATTGGTACAAACAATTTTAAAATTAAAAAAAAATATCCTCAGTACACATCTGCAGCAATTACGTCAACTAGTACATTAATTAGTAGATAATCATCTCACAGCTTCCTATTAAAATGATTGGAAAATTGATCCTAGATATAAGAGGCCATGCCATTCTTTAACCTGATTTAGAGAATGGGGTACCTACATATCGCCACCCTAATTGTGGATGTTAATGTACAGATAATGCCTGCTGAAAAGTGAGTCGGCTGCTTCACAGCAGCATATTAAGTTACCGTGGAGCTTGGACTGAAAGAAAGTTAATGGTCCCATTAGTTTACTCTTGCTAAGCAGCGTTTTTGCTGTTTAGCAAGTGTAAAATTAAAAGAAACATAAAAAAGGTATGTGTGAGTGCGTGTGTGTGTGTGTGTGTGTGTGTGTGTGTGTGAGGATGTATGTTTATTTATGTTTCTATTTCCGTGCGAGTCTGCATGCTTACATGCATGGAAGTGTGTGTGTGTGTGTGTGTGTGTGTGTGTGTGTGTGTGTGTGTGAGAGAGAGAGAGGGAGAGTGAAATCAGTTGGACAGTGGCAGCAGTTAAGAGGTTTGTATACCTCTTGACCTCTTAAATCAAGAAATCTGGATAAAGCCTAAAATAAAGGGAGAGCAAAGTCTCAAAAATATGAACAGATTTTAAATATTGCTCTTATAAAATTAGAAAGTTCCTTGAATAACAAAATTTGTGTTAGAATGCATTTTCTGAAGGAAATAAAGTCTGAAACTCAAATATATGTCATTATTTAGTGACTTCAATCCTCAATGATTGGCAACAAATCACATATTTTAGGAGAAATGGTGCAAAAAATTAAGTAAATATCTGGATATTTCTGAAAATGTTAACAGACAGAGGAACTATTTTCCATCAAAAATATATATATCAAAAATATAGTAATAACAAAAAATACTTAAGTAAAACACAACAATTGTACGGACAACCCATTCTCCTAAAGAGCAATAATGCCCCCAGAGTGTGTGTTACTATGTAAATAATGCCCTTTCAGGGGTGTACAGGCCTTCCACTTGCAGTGTTAGGTCTCATAACACCCCTGGGTAGGTGTTATTTACACAGTAACACACACCGCCTGTTGGGCAATACTGCTTGCATCCAACTCCCACTCTTTTCATACAATAACATAACATTGTTAGCCAATGTCTCATTAATACAGAGGCTATGCAGTTGAGATCAGCTGCTCAGTACCTGGTGATCGCTGGTTATCTGCCTAGAAATAGCAAAAGGAGTAGATGTTCCAATCTTCCAGGGAAAGTTTTATCTTGCAAGTAAATAAACAGATTACACGAAGCACGATCAATACAGGTGCCCCCCAGGGATGTGTGCTATTCTCCCTCTACACTAATGACAGCACCTCTAAGGACCCCTCTGTCAAACTTATTAAATACGTAGACAATACAACTATCATCGGGCTCATTAGGAATGGTGATGAGTCTGCATACAGACAGGAAGCTGAGCAGCTGGCCCTTTGGTGTAGTCAGAATAATGTGGGACTGAACACTCTTAAAACTGTGGAGATGACAGTGCACTTTAGGAATGGGAGAGTGAAATCAGTTGGACAGTGGCAGCAGTTAAGAGGTTTGTATACCTCTTGACCTCTTAAATCAAGAAATCTGGATAAAGCCTAAAATAAAGGGAGAGCAAAGTCTCAAAAATATGAACAGATTTTAAATATTGCTCTTATAAAATTAGAAAGTTCCTTGAATAACAAAATTTGTGTTAGAATGCATTTTCTGAAGGAAATAAAGTCTGAAACTCAAATATATGTAAATATTTATTGACTACAATCCTCAATGATTGGCAACAAATCACATATTTTAGGAGAAATGGTGCAAAAAATTAAGTAAATATCTGGATATTTCTGAAAATGTTAACAGACAGAGGAACTATTTTCCATCAAAAATATATATATCAAAAATATAGTAATAACAAAAAATACTTAAGTAAAACACAACAATTTTACGGACAACCCATTCTCCTAAAGAGCAATAATGCCCCCAGAGTGTGTGTTACTATGTAAATAATGCCCTTTCAGGGGTGTACAGGCCTTCCACTTGCAGTGTTAGGTCTCATAACACCCCTGGGTAGGTGTTATTTACACAGTAACACACACCGCCTGTTGGGCAATACTGCTTGCATCCAACTCCCACTCTTTTCATACAATAACATAACATTGTTAGCCAATGTCTCATTAATACAGAGGCTATGCAGTTGAGATCAGCTGCTCAGTACCTGGTGATCGCTGGTTATCTGCCTAGAAATAGCAAAAGGAGTAGATGTTCCAATCTTCCAGGGAAAGTTTTATCTTGCAAGTAAATAAACAGATTACACGAAGCACGATCAATACAGGTGCCCCCCAGGGATGTGTGCTATTCTCCCTCTACACTAATGACAGCACCTCTAAGGACCCCTCTGTCAAACTTATTAAATACGTAGACAATACAACTATCATCGGGCTCATTAGGAATGGTGATGAGTCTGCATACAGACAGGAAGCTGAGCAGCTGGCCCTTTGGTGTAGTCAGAATAATGTGGGACTGAACACTCTTAAAACTGTGGAGATGACAGTGCACTTTAGGAATGGTACTACAACATTATCCCTCCTCTTTATATTTAATACTGCTGTGTCAGTTATGGAATCCTTCAAGTTTTTGGGAGCTATAATCTCCTGGGACTTGAAGTGGGAGACCAATGTAGGGTCCAACTTAAAAAAGGCACAACAGCAAATGCACTTTGTGACACCTGAGGAAGTTCAACCTCCCACAGGAACTGTATAGCAGTCATTGAGTCTGTTCTTAGCTCGTCTTCCATGGGACCAGTTAACATACCAGGTTGCTTGCTAAATGGTACTAAACATGTGCTGGTGGAACCTGTCCATAAGCTATTTAACCTGAGTTTGGCTACAGGCTCAGTCCTGGACATATCACATGCAGCACTAGTGATGACACTCCATAAAGGTGCTTTTAACACCAGTCCCAGAAACTACAGGCCCATCAGCCTGATGCATCTCACTGGTAAGGCCCTGGAACACACTACAACTGACTTGATTAACACTAGCATTAAAAATTTCATCAGACTAGATCTACAGCAATTTCATTCAGTAAAAATTAGATACTGTCTAATAAACCTAGTAAACTTCTTTGAAAAGGTAACACAAGCTGTTGACAGCAATCACACCATACCTTGATTTGGCCATGGCATTTGACACCATCTCTAATGCTACCATAATTAATAAACTAAATGCATTACAAATAGACAAACCCCTATATGGTAACATGAATAGCAAATTAGCTAAAAGACAGAACCACATGTTGCGGGTCACATGGGCAGCATCAGGAAGCATAAAGTTGACCAGTGGTGTCTCAGGGGGCTCAGCGCTTCTGTTTGTTATTTATCTGACCTACAGATTGAAAATCAAGAAAATGTTTGTGTATGTCTCCAAAATGCAAGTCATTGTCACATTCCTCTCTGACAGAGAAGCCGTCCACATATGAAAATTTCTTGCCAAGGAAAACGTATATAGCAAGGCACCTGTAGCTCACTTTTTTATTTCTTACCCCCAAGGTTATAAAGCTGTGTTCTGTAATTTACAACTGCATTTCTTCCCTCTCTTGGAGGCACACACCTACTGATCCCTCTTATTATCTGAAGGTAAAGAAGCTTGGTAAGCACAAAGAGCAACTTCACTAATTAATTGAGATTTGCAGTCCATTAAATATGATATCCCGTCTCCCTCTGTGAAGAAAGAAATGAAATAACAGGACTTATATTTACAAAATTCCATTTTTTTAAAAGGCTATATTCCGCAAGAAAATTTACATGCTGCATAACACTCATGCATTGAAGAAAATATGTAAGAGTCTATGCAAACCAGACTCTGACAATTTTGCACAGGATTCTCAAACTTAGCACTACTTCTCACTGCTTCCATTATAAGTAAATGGAATTGTGATCTGATTGGTGAAAGTAGGACAATTTAATCTCCTGCATACTGGAGATGCTAAGAATGTGCAATCTGAATAGACCCTGTTTAAGATCTCAATAATAAGGTGGCAGAAAGGAGTTGCGGCCAAAAGTTTGTTGGTGCTTGTCATTGTGATAACTCAAACTGCTGCTACTGAATAGAAGTAAGGTAAGGGATACTGTCAGATTAAAGACAGAGACCTTCCACATAATACTGGCAGGTATGTTTTTGGATTTGACTGGTATATACAACAAAGCCAGAAAAAGCAGCAACTACAGATGCTGCCAAAGCAAAAGTCTAAGTTTTTATAAAGAGTTCGATGAAGCCATGAAAAATTACATTCAGGTGGCCTCAAAGAGGTTCTGACAAATTAAACAGTGACACAGGATATTATCCAGGCTATTTCAACATGGGTGCTGACATGCTGATCCTGATTCCAGATGCTGAAAATAGAGGGAGGAGCACTTTGAAGAACCCCTGAAACTTGACAATGCATTTTTTTGAGAAGGAAATGTCAGAAAAAGATTGTGGAAATTGATCCATTTTAGTAGATGTGGTCAGTGGAGCAACTGGATACTTCCACTGTGGCAAAGCTGCTGTAATGAATGAAATCTAGCCATAAATGCTGAAGACACTGGATATTAATAAGTGTGTCATGGCTAATATGTCTTTTCAATGGTGTGAGGAAGGTTAGGACAGTACTTCTGAACCATCAAACTGTGGTGGTAGTTTCATTTTCAAAGTTGGGAAACACAGTATATTATAATAAGGTATCACATTCCTCATCCTCCCTAGGAAACATACCAGAGTGCTAGAAAGGAGACTTCAACCAAAGGCTGAACCTTTAATTCAGGAGGATATATATGAGGATTCTGTCCTGGCAATGGAAAGTATGTCAACCTCGGAGAGGTCAAGAGAATTTGCAACATAGTACATATGCATTTTCTCAAATTGAAGAAGACATATGACTGTGCACCTCAAAATATTTAGTGGAAAGTACTACAAAGGTGCAGGGTCCCTGGGCTACTGATGCTGCATTCCATTTGGTCTTTTTATTTGAGAAGTGAAAATCTGTACCTATATTCTCAGCACTACTGGACAGGTTCAAGGTGCACACAGGGCTCTGTCAATGTTGTGTCTCATCTCCCTTCCTGTTTGTGATTTTCATGAACATGATATCAAGGTGCAGCAAAGGTTTGGACAGCATCAGGTAGGAGGATATGATGTTGTTTTCCTGGTCTTACTGTGACCGATGTTCAACATGCACTAGAACAATTCACTGCTGAGTGCAAAGCAACTGGGATAAAAATCACCAGCTCCAAATCAGAAATCACAATTCTTGATCAGTAAACAATGGTTTGCTCCCTGCAGATGAGGGAGATCAAATAGCTTAGGTGGAGGGATGTAGAAGGTAAGGAGGCTGACCAATGAGGTAGATGTACTAACAGCCAGAGAGTAATAAGACCATCTGGAACTGTGGGCAAAATGGGTAGATGAAGTAACAGCCACCACAGTATCAAGGGAATATGGGACTGTGAGCTAATCACCCATTTGGTAGTGTACTCCCTACTGTCTAAGAGATTGTAAACCTATCCACTTAATGACAGTTTAACAGTTTGAAAGTTTACAAGCTGTTATTAAGCAATCATAATTCCAATTACTTAAAGCAATCATAATTCCAATTACTTAAAAATACAGCTTATAAAGTATGCAAATGTCTATCAGTACTGTTTTCTAAAGGTAGCTAACTATTATAAAAGAAAACTGGACTGACAGTTTACAGGTTATTAAGGAACCTCAATTATGATCACTCAATGACAGCTTGTAAGCTGTCCTTTTTTATATGTTGTTTTAGTGCCCCCTACAAACTGGTGTCCGGCAAGTGCCCTATTTTCCCCACCACTGCTACAGCATTGGTGATAGCAGTACTGCAGCAAACATCCTGAATTGCAGTGGTTAAACAAGAGCTGAGTCATAGGACAGCTCTCTTAACCAGTCAATCTGTGCCCCATCCTCACCTGAGCCCATGTTGTGCACCATCCTCACCTGTGCTCATGAACTTTGAGTTTATGACAGAGAGAGTACAGATATAAGTTGCAGAAATAAAGTTCCTTCACAGTGTAGCTAGGTTCGCTGTCCATGAAAGAGAAAGGAACTCATAGTATTTTTTCCCTTCCTCTTTGTGTTGGCAAAAGTCATTTGAAGGTGCCTGACTCCACAGCAAAGAACAATCAAGTCCTGACTATGACCCAGACAGCCTAAGCTTGATCACTGACTTGGGTGCTGAAGGAGCTAGGTGTTGGGGTGGGAGTGAGCAGCTTGTGTCAGTCTGCTTGGTGGAATGGCATGAGGTTTTGCTTCCCAGTGGGCACTTCCTCATGGAGGCCTGTAGGGGCAACCCAACTGTAAATTGGCCTACTGATCATCCAGTTGCAGGGGAGGCTTGAGTAGGACTACTGTAATGTGTAGTGATATGCATGACATGTTATACAATCCCCACCTCTGCTACATAGATGTCCAACTCTCAAATCTTTCCCTTAGGAAAGTGGCAGCAATATCACTTAGTAAGATGCCACAAGGTACTCTCTGTTTGAAGGACAGGGATACAACAATATTCTATCTGCCTTACAGGAGAGGAATTAATGAATGTGTGAGGCACTATAGGGCATATGTCAGTAGTAGAGTATAGACAGCTATTCCAAAAAAATAAGTCATTTGAGGTGATGTAGGTATCTTGTGAGGATACCACCTGTATTTCTCCCATGTGTGGTGTACCAGACAATGCCCGCTGGAGGAGACGCCAAAGTAGATCCAAGACATATTGGAGGGACTATATCTCTTAGTTTCTCTGGGAATATCTGATGATTCTGCATAATGGGTTTGAGGCTGTTGCTGGTAGGGAAGTCTAGCCTACCCTGTTCAGCTTGATACCACTGTAACCTTCACAGACAAGTGATTTAGAAAATTAATAAATGAAAGCCAGGATCAATGCAGTCATTGCCAAACTCAGTCTTGCTGGAGAAACACAGTTATAGTCTAGCAGTTAATAAATTTCAGTGCTGCATTTTTATGAACTGTGACAATGATGAAAATAGCTTTTCAACATTCAAGAAACAATAAGATAACTGACTGACAAAGCTGCAGCTTCAGTCAGATTTCAAATTAGTTAGCCATTTGATATTTTGGAATCTGATGTTAGCTCTGCCCACAGCTGCAAAACCATCTGTTTTGTTGCAAGAGTACATTATGGGTTGGGCTACTTGTTTGCTTTCTTTTACGTGCAGCTCAGTTCATTGTACTTGAATAAAAGGAATGGGTAAGCGTGAAACCTACTTCTTGCAGCTGTTGAGATAACAAACACTAAATTTCAAAGTGCAATAAGATTTTCCTTAAATGTTTGCTTAGTTTAGTGACAGCCTGACAGGTTAAACAATTGTTGCACAATACCCTTTTTCTGGCTTAGAAAAGAAAAGTACAGTTTTGTACCTACCATAAATGTAGATGTCCAATAGATATGCAACTGCAGTCCTGACATATGGGTTGTCCTGCCTCAGGCAGCCCCTCGGCCGGCCAGATTCCAAAGTCTGGGTCCGGCGTCGGCTGTTGTCGCTTCTTCCCCGACGTCAGAGCGGCTGGGGTATAAAATCATCAGCCAACGCCATCTTCTTCAGTGTTTCTTGCCCCAGATGCCAGGTGCCCTCCAAAGGAGGCTAAATTTAGAAAATGCATAAAATTCCAGACATGCATAATAGTAATAAACAGATACACCATAAAAGCTATCCCCAGCTAAGTTGGAAAAGGGGTAGTGGACCCAAAAAGGTAAATTACTGAGGGGTAGGAGGGAGGGTAAACCTGACTGCAGTTGCATATCTATCGGACATCTACATTTATGGTAGGTACAAAACTGTACTATGTCCTTCAAGAATGCAACTGCAGTCCTGACATATGGGTTGAATACCATAGCCAAGCTGGGGGTGGTAGGATCTAAGAAAAAGATGGTGTAGCTAAAATATCCTGCAGGAACTGCCGAAGCAAAGCCTGCTCGGGATCTGGAGTATAAAGGCAGGTTGTAGTGTTTGGAAAATGTATGCAAGGAGCTCCATGTAGCAGCTTCTAGAATGTCCTTTGTAGCCACCCCACTTAGAAAGGCTGTGGAGGTGGCTATAGCTCTGGTGTAGTGTGGCCTGATATTGGCTGGCACACCTTTTCCATGGAAAGAATAACAGAATCTGATGCAGTGTCCAATCCATTTTGAAATTGTTTGCTTGGAAATTGCCTTTCCTTGCACTCCAGCAGCGTAAGCTACAAATAGTTGGTCAGACTTTCTGTTGGCTTTTGTTCTGTCCAAGTAGTAGCGTAATTGTCTGTGTATGTCCAAAGTGTGCAGCAGCTTTTCTCCTTTATTTTGAGGATTGGGAAAGAAAGTAGGCAGGTGAATTGCTTGACTTAGAGACACCCTGGATATCACTTTTGGCATGAATGAAGGATTGGTTCTTAAAGAAACTCTGTCCTGATGAAAAATGAGGAATGGAGGTACTGCCATGAGGGCCTGTATCTCCGAGACTCTTCTTGCTGAGGTAACTGCCAACAGGAAAACTGTTTTCCAGGAGAGAAATTGCATCTCTGAAGATGCTGCTGGCTCAAAAGGAGGAAGAGTTAATTTTTCCAAGACGAAGTTGAGGTCCCATGCAGGCACTGGTGGTTTCCTGGGAGGTTTGATATTCTTATCCCTCTTAGAAACTGTCTTAGCAAAGGATGTGAAAACACAGGTGGATCACAGTTGTATTTTGCTGAGATTGCTGAAGCGTGTATTTTTATGGAAGAATATGAAAGGCCACTATGAAGCATTTCTGCCAAGTATTCTAGTATCTGTGGCATGTTTATTACGGATACATCCTGACCCTTGTTGGCATTCCAGGTGATGAATCTCTTCCATTTGGCTGAATAAGTTTTTCTGGTGGAAGGTCTGCGTGCTTCCAGTAGGATCTCTTGAACGTTTGGAGAGAGAGATATGGGTAGAAGTCATGGAACCCTCCAAGCTGTCAGCTGCAATGTTTGCAGGTTGGGATGAACAGTCCTGTAATTGTGCTGAGTTAGAAGCAGAGGCCATTGAGGCAGGGGCCACGGCTTGGCGAGATATGCTCCTTAGTAATGGATACCAGTGCTGCCTTGGCCAGTCTGGAGCTATCAAAATACCTTTCGGTTGCTCTGCTTTGATCTTCAGTAACACCTTGGTCATTAATGGTAGAGGTGGGAATGCGTAGATTGTCAGAGAATTCCAGCTGAAGGAGAGAGCATCCATTCTCCAGGCTTGAGGATGGTGTGTCCTCTAACAGAACTTCTTCAGATGATGATTGAGGTGAGAGGCAAAGAGATCTATGTCCGGCCTTCCCCACGCATGAGTTATTTGCGAAAAAATGTCTGGATGCAGCATCCATTCGTGCGGGTCCAAAATGTTTCTGCTTAGACTGTCTGCCAGAACATTGTCCTTGCCTGGAACAAACTGGGATTGCAACTGTAGGTTCAGTTTCAGGGCCTTTTCCCAAAGAGTCATTGTTAGTCTGCAGAGGGGGTAAGAATGAGTGCCTCCCTGTTTGTTTATGTACCACATGACAGTGGTGTTGTCTGTCTTTATTAGCAGATGACCTTGCTGAAGAAATTTTCCAAAGGCCTCGATTGCATGAATCACTGCCAACATCTCTTTTTGATTTATGTGCAGATGCATATCCTGGGGAGCCCATTGCCCTTGCATGCATCTGCCTTCCATGTGCGCCCCCCATCCATGATCTGAGGCGTCTGTTGTAATGGTTTGACTTGCTTGAGGTTTGTTGAAAGACATGCCTTTGTTTAACTGACTTGCTTGTGCCCACCACAAAAATTCCTTTTGAAGACATGGAATGCGTGGTATAATTTCTTCTAAGTTGTGGCTGTGTTGAGACCATAAACTTTATAGGTACCATTGTAGTTTTCTCATGTGTAGTCTTGCCAGTGGAATCAGAAGAATGCAAGATGCCATGAAACCCAGGGCCTGCAGGATTTTCCTTGCAGTCATCTGGGTGAGCTTTGCTAGGCTTTTGAAGTAATCTGGTAATTGTTCTTGTTTTTCTTCCGTGAGGAAAGCCATTTGTGAGTTTGTGTCCAGTTTGGCTCCTAGAAAAATTATTTGTTGGGATGGCAGTAGTCTTGATTTTTGAATGTTGACTGTGTATCCCAAAGCCTGTAGTAAGTGTACGACATAGTCCAAGTTTCTTATCAAGGCTTGTTTGCTGTCCGCTTATATAAGGCAGTCGCCCAGGTAAGGGTAAATTTGTATCCCCTGGAGTCTGCAATGTGCAATTACTGATGCCAGGCATTTCGTGAATACTCTGGGCGCAGTAGATAAGCCAAACGGCAATGCTGAGAATTGATAATGCTCTGACCCTGCAAGAAATCTGAGGTATCTTCTGCAACTGTGTCTGATTGGGACATGCAGGTATGCCTCCTTGAGGTCCAGAGTAACCAGCCAAGACCCCTTGCCCAGCATGGGAAGAAGTTGCTGTAACGTCAGCATTTTGAATTTTGGCACAATGAGAAAGGTGTTTAGAGCGGACAAGTCCAGTATAGGTCTCCATTGCTTTTCTTTTCTTGGAACAAGGAACAGTCTTGAGTAGAATCCCTGGCCTTGTTCCTGAGGAGGAACCTTTTCTATTGCTTTGATTTGTAGCAGCTTTGAAACTTGTATGAGTGCCTCTGCCCTTTGATTGTGTGGCAGGTTTGGCATGCCTTGTCTTGTTGGTAAGGTATGGAAGTGGAACCTGTAACCTTTGTCTATTATGTTCAAAATCCATCCGTCCTTTGTAAAAACGTGCCAATTTTTTGAAAATAAGGATAACTTTCCGCCTAAAGGAGCTTCTTTTTGAGTCTTGGTCGGCGGTGTCAAAGTCAAGTCATTGTGATTGTCCCTGTGGAGCAGTAGGGGTCCCTGCGCCACTTCTCTGATAAGTTGGTTGCCATTGGCGGCCCCTGTAGGAGCCTCGGTATTGCCCTCTACCTCGAGCACGCCTGCTTTTTCCTCTTTGAAACTTGTCAGTGTCTGGAAAGGACCAATTCTTCGAAGGCCAATTCCTGCTGAACCTTGGTGGCTGAACCTGGAGGAAATCTTTGACTGTTTGTACTGATTTAGCCTTTTCCTCAATTGATTTCAACACACCCTGTGCATTAGCACCAAATAGCTTGTCTTTTTCCAGAGGTGCATCTAGAAGCTTTACTTTAACATGATCTGGCAATGACTGTTCTTTCAACCAAGCATGCCTACGTATGACGGCCCCTGTCATAGCTGCCCTACATGAAGCTTCCAATGCATCATAACCACACTGAAGAATGATTGCTAACCTGCTGAGTATTATGAACCAAATCCTGCAAAGCCTTTCTATCTAGAGGCTCAGGAGAGGCTAACTTTTTCTGCAAATTATCCATCAGAAAATCTTGATACTGAAACATATGAAAAAGACAGTTAAGAGCCCTCATGGCAAGGGTGGTAGAGGTATAAACTTTCTTACCCCACCTCTCCAGGGACCTAGATTCCCTGTCTGCGGGCAAAGGATTCTTGGTCGTGGAAGTGGCCACTCCTTTGGGCCCCTGAGAAATAGTTTCTAGATCAACAGAGTGGGCCTTAAAGAGATGCTTATGAGCTTCAGGAACCCTGTAATATCTGTCTGGCTTGACAGGAGCCCTGTAATATCTGTCTGGCTTGACAGGAGCAGGAGGGAGAGAATCAGGAGAAGTACTGGAGTCTGAGTACACATCATCCAATACATCTAACACTGGGGAAATAGCTAAAGGCCTGTGCTGGGGTAACTTAAGGAACGTCCGAAGCCTTTTCCTGGAGTCGGATAAATCCTGGCCCTGCCACTAAAAATGCTCTCTCAATGAAGTGGAGAATTTCCCCGAAAGAAATATCCTCAGGAGGAGAGGCAGAGGGAATGGATTCATCTGTATCAGAATCCTCGTAGGCCGGGAAGGGTTCTTCCTGGGAATCTGAAAGGCCTGACGCACCAGAGGCTTCATCTGAGGAAAGGGTGTCTGTCTGCTCAACCCTAGGCCTTTTGTCTGAAGGCGGCTGAGAACCTCTGTCTGGATGAGCCTGAGAGCCCCTGATTAAAGAAATTAGATCTGCAGCTAAAGTCATGATCTGTTTATCTGAAGTGGGAGGATGAGACTTAGCCTGGCTGGCAGCCTTAGCACGTGTGTAGGCCTTGAAGGACATAGGCACAGGAGGCCTAGCTGTCCCACATGCTGGAGCAACTTTGTCCACCGGGATGGTGACAGGCAAATCTTGGGCTTCAGTTTCAGGAGGAAAAACAACAACCGGCACCGAGAAAGCCTCCGGGACCGTAGTGTGTGGTAAAACGGTGTCGTCTACCTGGAGCGGTTGAATTACCGCCTCCGAAGAGACCGATACACTCGCGGTAGGCTTAGGCGTGGTGTCGGTGGAAGTCGCGGGTCGCGAAGGTCGGTCCTGTTCCTTCCGTTTTTTGGAAATGTGTGCAGTCGGAAGTTCCGACGGCATGATATAGGAGTAATTTTCCCCAAAAAAGTCTTCCGCAAATTCTGCCCGGCGCCTAAGTGTGCGCTTATTGAAGCAAGCACAGGCAGCACATGCCGAGACGTCGTGGTCTGGGCCCAGGCAGGGAAGGCAGTAAGAATGGAAGTCCTTATGAGGTATTTGTTTACCACAAGACAAACAATTATTAACTTTTGCAGATTTATCTGACATCGGCTGAGGCAAGAAAAGGTTCCCCAACGGGGTACTTAGCTTTTTGATGACTTCGGTAACTGAAAACACAGGAGCTGGCCGACCGGCACTTGCGAACTGCTTCTGCTTCGGGCACTGCACAGCAAGAAAGACTGAAGAAGATGGTGTCGGCTGATGATTTTATACCCCAGCCGCTCTGACGTCAGGGAAGAAGCGACAACAGCCGACGCCGGACCCAGACTTTGGAATCCAGCCAACCGAGGGGCTGCCTGAGGCAGGACAACCCATATGTCAGGACTGCAGTTGCATTCTTGAAGGACATCATTTAGATATTCAAGAGTTGCATAAACATTTTTTGCCGATATTAGTTTACATAAGACAAATATACACAATTTTTTCACTTGAAAGATTAACCGGTTTTAAACAAAAACTCCCAGTAGTATTCTTTAACTGTAACCTTACTGAAAAAAATGCATAAAAAAGACAATGTGGGGCAGGGATTCAGCAAGATGGCTCCTGTGTGACTGAACAGGTGTGCATACTACCCCCCTCAACAATAATTCAATTTTGAGTTCAACATTTTCCTGTCACTACATTTCACTGTTACCTGTACTGCCAATGACTGAGCTAACCTTGCTTTGTATGCTGAGAATGTGCTTATCTCAGGGGTCCATTCCTTCACAGTATTCCTGCCCTTTTAACTAACATGGATTGATGCTTCTTTCTGGGTCAGTATTATCACTTCATGAAGCAAATTTGTATTAGCATTATTTCACCATTGAGTCTTACAGTGTGCTCTGCTGCATCAATTTAAGGAGACTCCGTTTGTTTTGGTATCTCTGATAACTTCAGCATCCATTTCCATCATAACCAAACTTGAAATGTGAGTAAGCCATTTATTTTTTCTGCTATAGACTTTACACTGGTCTCTTTCCTGCTGAGGCATTTGTGTACTATTAAATATTTTACTTATGGGACATGGTGCCACTAAAACAGACATGTTTGTACACGACTTGCAGCTAAAATATTGCAATCAACTTACAAAAAAAAAAAGCAAGAATCCTTCTGCAATATCTGATCCTCACAAATGAAAATCAGGCATAACCTCTATATCTCCAATGTATACTTCCAATGAAATGGACAATACTGGACCTAGATCTTCATAATATCTACAAAAAGTCATGCTTTTGTACAAAGAGAGAGAGAGAGAGTACCGAGTCTCACCCTCACAAGGTTAACCTATCATTTAAAACTCCACAATGCAGCTGATGTACACCATGTTTTAATCTTCTTCTTTCAGCTTTTCCCAATTAGGAGTCGCCACAGCGGATCACCTGTCCACTCATGATTGGCAGTGGAGTTTTGCAGTGTCGAGTTGCCAGCCCAGTACCCAACCTTCCACAGAAGGCACACACATGCACGCACTCACACCTAGGGCCAATTTAGAATGTTCAATCCACCTACAGCATGTCTTTGGGATGTGGGAGGAAACCGGAGTACCCGGAGGAAAGCCACGTTACCACAGGGAGGACATGCAGACTCCACACAGAAGGCACCCCAGCAGAGGATCGAACCGGCGAACCTCTTGCTGTGAGGCGGCAATGCTGACCGCTGCACCACTGTGGCCACCCATATGTTTTAATAACAGCTAAAAAAGAAATGGATACCCTATGACTTTTGTTTTAATAACAGCTAAAAAAGAAATGGATATCCTGGAAGGGTTTCAACCTTAGACTAATATATGATTCACCATAGGGAATGAGAAGGGAAAGATTCAAGGAGGCACCGGATATTCAACTTTTGTGGATATCATCTGTTTTTAAACAACTTTATTGAATTAACACTTGTGACATAAGCAAACTTAGATTTATAGAAGACTAAAACTCTTCTATGGTACCAACACCAAAAATAACTAAAATAAAATGAACTTGGCACCAAGGTCTACCACACTATAAGCTCCATACCTGAAACGGAAAAAAATATAAAAAGTCTATTAAACCGGTAACACTTTTATTAACATACAAAGAATAGGTTAAGCGCTTTCGTCCCTCAAAACTTCCTGGTACTTCTTCAGAACAATTAAAATACACAGAGAAACTCCTTTTATAAAAATACCCCAATTATTCAATTAAATCAAGAGACTTAATAAAATTTAAAAAAAACAGCACCCCTTAACCTTTATGAAATACTGCAATTCAACTAAATACAGAAAGATTGTCATCAAAAAGTTCCAGCATTCCATGAAAATGAACACTTAAAACACATTACAAAAAAACTAAATAAAAACATACACTATGCTAAATAAAATAATTGATTTGGGAGCCAGTGTTTCTTTGTAAATTGCATATTTAATCTCTCTTTCCAATCTTTTCTGACCGATTCCTATAGTTATTGTTCAATATTTTATAAGCATTACTAATTATCCCTTTTTAACAGCAGCTTTTGTTCTAGATACAATTAAAAACTCAACCAGTCCAATTCTTTCATTTAGGATTCATCTATCCTTTTCTATTTGTCTATACTCGGATATCAATTCCTCAAAGGGAATGCACTCACTAGCCTGCAGTCCAAATGTCTTCTTGGCATCTTCCCATTTTATTACATTTCCTTCTCTAATTATTTGTTCCCAATACCTTGGTTCCTTTGCCATGTTACTCAAGTAAATTCCAGCCCTCTCTTGCCTATTCTCTGTACCCCTTATTGCACTCATCCCTACTGGCAGAATCTCCTTCTTCCATTTCCATGTTGGCTTACTTCTTGGTATACTTTCTGCTACTTTATGACTATAATATTCTGTATGACTGTTATTCTCCTTAAGGATCTGCATCCCAAATCCCATTCTTTCCTTATTTCTTGAATTACCCCAATGCTTTATCATCATCCCTTTTAACTTTGAACTGTAGCTTTCTGCTTGTTACGTACAAAGGCCTTAACTGTGGATCTCTAAAACATATCTTCAAATCAGTTAATCCTAAGCCTTCTTGTTCTGTTGGGAGGATCAACTTATCCCACTTCACTCTTGCCCTCTTCCCCTCCCAAACAAAATCTATCAGCACTTTACTAATTACTGTCCAGAACTTTTCCTCTGGTTGACAGAATTAAGCCAGAGCTTTGCATAAAATTAAGGGGACTAAAAATATTTGTACTGCTTGGATCTTGATATCCATACACATAGGCAAGAGCTTCAAATTTCTCAGTTTTTGTATTATTGTCCGTTTAGTCTCTTCTCGCTTATCCTTAGCTGCCATAACGAATGCTTTTTAATCTATACTCCTTAGCGAACAAACCAATGTAGACCACCACAATCCTTCGATAAAACACTAATTTAATATGACAAGGCAAAATTCAACAAGCAGTTTTTAATACAGATAAGCGCTTTCGGGCTCTGCCCTTCTTCAGATGAAATAAAAACAATCTTAGTCGCATTTAAATACCTAATTCCAAACAGTTTCCAACCAATCAAAATTTATACTGTACCCTCCTATCTTTGAGGGCGGGTTTCATAGGAACAAATTCATTTAGTCCTGGTGTCCTATGAGCTAAAAGCTCAATTATCCACTTTGCTTCTTCTCTCTCAGTGGCATCTACTAGGCTACCCTTTCTTATACTAGGAAATACATTTGCAATAGCTCTAAATCTAAACTGATGGTCATTATTTACTTCTATATGTTTATAAAGTGCACTGTGCATATTTCTAGTTCTTATGCATGAAAGATGTTGCAGAATTCTAACTTTAAACATATTATTTGTTTTTCCCACGTAAAATGCTTTGCATTGCTGACACTCAGCTAAATAAATTATATTCTTTGTTCTACAATTGGCTTTTGCTTTAAAATGAAATAATTTCCCGGTTACTGGATGCTTAAAAACAATCTCTTTATTAATACAGTGACATGCTTTGCATAGCCCACATGGTTTTGTACCTACTTGACAAATGGAACTTTTCTTGTGGTTACTCTTTTCTTGTGTTAAAATGTCTTTCAGATTTTTATTTCTTCTAAATCCAAATTTGGGTTCTATCCCTACTATTTCTTTTATTTTATCATCAGATAAAAGTATATGCCAATTTTTCTTAATAATGTCACATACACTATGTATATTACTACTATACGTGAATGTCATTCTATTAAATGCAAATTTATGGCCATGTTGCTCTTCTGATGAAATTGTCTTTAATGAAGATACAGATTTTCTATGTATATTACCCTGACTTAATTCACTTACTATCAACCTCTCATTATAACCTCTTTTTTTAAAAATATGTTCCAATCTATACTCCTAAGACATTCATTTGATCATGTCACCATAAATACAGGTATTGCTGGACCAGTTCATGTGCTGGTACATAGTTCATGGCTATAGCCTTTGTTTTATATCCATTCATTATATATCCCCAAAAAAAACAGAACTGTCTCAGAATATTCCACAATACTGAGATGTCCTTTTCTGGTTCCATCGAGAATAATATAATTTGTAAATAAAACCAACTTTTTTGAACATCATGCTAATTATATCACTGAATTCTGAGTCCCTTATTTACTTTGTCAGTGGTTCCAAATATAATGCAACTGACGAAGGAGAAAGAACACCCCAACTGGTTCTTCTTTTCAAACACAGCTTATTAGAGAGGTACCCTCCTTTTGCCTCCAACCCCTCATATATCCTTCTAATTGACCTTATTATTGTATCAGGAAATGCAAATGCTTCCATTGCCCTACTCATAAAATTACACCTTACTCTGTTGAATGCTTTCTCTGCATTCTGCTGATCTCTCTGGATCATTATTATTGTTCTATCAGCATTGTAAAATGTTTGCCTCCTCTCCACAAAGCCATATTGGTCCATATCTATCAATTCTGGCATCACCTTTGCCATTCATTTAGCCATTATAGACATAAACAGTTTATAATCATGGTTTAAAATTGAAATGGACCTATGGGAAGTTGGATCAGATGGGTCTTTACCAACTTTAGGTATTACAGCCATGACAGCTTTTCTCCAGGATGTTGGAGCTTCACCTTCTTTTAAAATACTGTTAAATAAAACTTTCCAGGCTTTTATCACTTTCTTCCCTCCTAACTTCCAAACCTCCAATAAAATACCATATTTCCTGGAGACTTTCCTGTAGATTGCTTATACATCATCATTTTTATCACATCTATCTTCACTGTTAGTTGTTGAGTCTCATCTACCTCAAACCTTGGCTATTTTAAGTCTGCCATTAATATTTCCATTTGTGCTTTATCTTGATTTCCCCACTCCTCTGCTTTATACAAATTCTCATAAAATTTTCAAACTATCTCTAATACCACTACAGGACTTACTATTACTATTATTTTTTTGTTATAGGCCCCGTAAATTTGGCAAACCCTTTGTGCTTTCTGTTCCCCAAGTTATTGTGCCAAAAGTTTTTTTTTTTTTTTTTTGCTGTGGTGTTATCAAGAAACAGTTGCTTAACAGCAATCTTTCTAAACACATACACTTTATCTAGGTACTCCCTTATTTTGTCTTTAGCACTCTATGATTCCCCTTGTGTGAGATTCCCCTTATTTTCTAATATTTCAATATTTGTCAGCCCCTCTAAATAATTCTTATTACTTCTTAACCAGATCTTTTTCTTTTATTTCTATCCTATTTTTAAACTCCACTTTCATTTTATTCCACTCACTAGCTATAAGTTCTGGAGTAGTTTCTATCTTCCCTAATAAATCCCGGATAATTTCCAGTACCCATTCTTTAAATTCCTCTTTTTAAAAGGTAGGTGGGGAAGCAAGAATGTGTCAACTTTACTTCATTAACCTACCTAAATATCTATTGGATGAATATCAAAGCTCTCAATTAAATGGTCATGTTCTTGTGAAATATAATTTTTGAATTTAATGTTTGGCAGGTAAATCCTTTATACAGCTTTTCTTATCATCCACCTATGCAAAAGTAAGAGAAAACATATCAGCTCAACACATATTATGATCGGTGTATTTTCACACACCATCCCCCACCAGAGCAACTCAAGATTACAGCATATTAACTTAAACATGCTTTTGTCTAGCTTTTCTTCTCTTTTGGCACTCCAACTCCTACATTTCTTAGTATCAAAAAAGAGAAAAAAAGATAAGAGAAAGAAGAGAAGAAATAGGTGTCGGTTTACTTTAATAACTATCACATACAAGACCAACTAAAACGCTTTACTACAAAATATGCAATTTGTATTTGTGAAAAGTTTCATGGAAATACTGTTAGGAAAAAAATAGTTTTACTTACAGTTACCTTTTTCCTTATTCCTCCCCTAAGAATCCTTTCAAACATTAATGACATGAAGTGAAGCAAATGCTTTTTAGTTCCTCATACGTTTAACAAAGTCAAAATGTCCACTTTCTCCACTTATTCTTATACAGCTGTATTTCACAAATGCAATTGCGGCTTTGCAATCTCACATTTATTCATTTCCATGTTGATGCTCTACTTCCTGTTCATCTCCCAACTCCAGATTCTGGTTCAGTTCCACCATGCTCCCAATTCTCCTGGTCAACCACTGTGCTTTTCTCTATCTCAAGCATTTTCCCTTGGAACAGTGGAAAAGGTTTCACTGGCAAAGTTGCTCTGTGGGTTTGTTATCAGAAGAATGAACAGCAGAGTTCTCTTCCGCTTGATGGATCACTTTTTGTTGGATAAACTTTTCCATTTCCTCATTAGCCTGTTCTGCTTGAAAAAAAAAAGACTTTTGTCCTCCAGGAAAAAAACATTCTGAAGACAACTGGATATAGCTACTTGAATCTCACACCTGCCTCTTGACATTCCCTGATTACTGGAATAAAATGTGCTTCTCTTCCGCCTGGTGCACAGTGAATAATCATTTTCCACAAAAACTCTACTGTCTCCAATGTTTAATACTTTGTCCTTTTGACACAGTTTTTTTTTTCAGAATCAACTCTTTCTGTTGGTAGGTTCACATCTTTACTAATAAAGACCTTATCTGCTTTTTCATTTCCATATTTGGAGCATACACATGGTATGCCATTTCAGTTAACAGTTCCAGCTGTGGAACACCAATCCAGTTGCTTATTTGTGCCTTCATAAAATTATTAGTCTGTTTCTTCTAACTTCTCTGGTACAGCAGAAAATCTCAGATTTTCCCTATGTGCTCTGTCCTCTAACTCCAGCATTTTTGAAACATCTCTTCTCGAGTAGTCTCATACTCAGCCAGTCTTTTCTTCATTTTGACTTCTGACTTCTGCATTTTGTTCAGCTCATCTGAATATCTATTTGCCTGGATACCAGCAAAAATGAAATTCAGAACATGAAAAAATTCAATCACAAAAGATGAGAAAATACTGGCTGGGAAGAATCATGCAGCTAAATAGGAGATGAGATAAAAATGGTAAAGTATAATCAATCTACTGGAAAGTCTCCAGGAATACATGGTATTCCTGTAGACGCCTGGAAGCTAGGAGGGAAGAAAGTGATAAAGATTTGGATGGTTTTGTTTAACAATATTTTAAAATCAGGAGAAGCACCAACATCCTGGAAGAAAGCAGTGGTAGTTATAATACCTAAAGATGGTAATGACCCATTAGAACCAGCTTCTTATAAGCCCATTTTGATTTTAAGCCATGATTATAAGGTGTTTATGTCTATAATGGCTAAAAGAAAGGCAAAGGTGATGCCATAATTGACAGACATGGATCATTTTGATTTTGTGGAGGGGAGGCAAACATTTGACAAAATTAATAGAACTGATGATCCAGAAGGAAGCAGAATGTAAGATAATAGCATTGCTGTTGGTGGGTCCTGATGCAGAGAAAGCATTTGACAGAGTAAACTGGGATGTTACTGAGTATGGCAAGGGAAGCATCTGCATTCCCTGATAAAATTATAAGGCTGATTAGCAGGATATACAAGGGATCAGAGGTGAAAATTAAAGTGGGGAGGTTCCTCTCTGATAATTTCTATTTTAGCAGAAGAACCAGGCAGGGTTGTGCTCTTTCTCCTTTGTTATTTGCATTATATTTAAAACCACTGGCAAAGAAAATAAGGGACTCAGAAATTCAAGGATGTAATTGGTATGGGAGTCAAGAAAAGTTGGCTTTATTTGTAGATGATATTTTATACCTGATAAAACCAGAAAAGGACCTTTCAGTGTTCTAGAACATTATGAGACAGTTAAGTCTTTTCAGGATACAAAATTAATGAAAATAAAACACAGGCAATAGCTGTAAACTATGTGCCCCCCCTCCCCACATTGGTTCAGCAATATCTATATTTATGGGGACATGATGAAATGAAGTACTTAGGTGAATGGACTGAAAAGGGTTCTCTTATGGCAGTAAAGGATATGCAACAAGAGACTAAATAAAAGATAATACAAAACTGAGACATTGGAAGCTCTGTTTTATGGATATGAATAGCAAGATACAAGCAGTGAAAATGTTTTCAGTCCCCTTAGTTTTATACACAAGTTTGGCTTTTCCCGGTTAGGGGTCACCAGAGTGGAACTCTGGTCCGCTAATGATTAGCAGTAGATTTTTATGGTTCCGAGTTGCCAGCCTGACGCCCAACCTTCAGCGAAGGCACACCCACTCAAGCATGTCTTTCGGAGGCCACTCGACTGCGGGGAGGACATGCAGACTCCACATAGAAGGCACTCCAGCCGAGAATCGAACAGAAGAACCTCTTGCTGTGAGGCAACAATGCTAATGCTGTACCACAGCGGCTTCAGTTTTATACACAAGTCAGACATATTTTTTACTAACCAGAGGAGAAGCTGTGGATAACAACTAATAAAGAATTTGACTTTATCTGGGAGAGGAAGAGGGCAACAGTCAAATGGGATAAACTGATCCTTCCAATGGAACAAGGTAGTTTGGGATTACATGATCTGAATGGGTATTTCAGAGCTACATAATTAAGGCTCTTATACAGAACACAAACAGAAAGCTATAATTCAAAGTGAAAAGGGATGATAATGAAACAGGGGGCAGCTCAAGAAACATGGAAAGACTGAGAATTTGGATGCAGATCCTTAAGGAGATTAACAATAACCATTCAGGATATTATATTCATAAAGCATTTTAAGAAATTGAAACCTGTGTGCTCAGAGAAAGCCTTGCAAGACTATCTGCAAATATATAGAGCTGAGTATATTTTTCTGTATTATTCTGTATTATAGGGCTAAATTGTTGCTTAGATATCTGTTGTCTTACTGTTCTGCAAATATACAGAGATCAGTATATATTTTCTGGGTTTTATAATTTGCACTGTGATTCCTCACATCTCTGTTGAAACTGTCTTCCCCACCCCCCTCATTTTCTGCTTTGTCTTCAGCTGATATATAGCTTGTGTGTAGTTAAACTCAAGGTTCCCTTAATGTGACCTGTTAATAACAGCCTGCATTTAAATTGCAACCTGTGTGCTGAGAGACAGCCTTACAAGACTATCTGCAAATATATAGAGCTGGGTATATTTTTCTGTATTATTCTGTATTATAGAGCTAAATTGTTGCTTAGATATCTGTTGTCTTACTGTTCTGCAAATATACAGAGATCAGTATATATTTTCTGGGTTTTATAATTTGCACTGTGATTCCTCACATCTCTGTTGAAACTGCCCCCCCCCTCATTTTCTGCTTTGTCTTCAGCTGATATAACTAGTTTTTATAGCTTGTGTGTTGTTTAACTCAAGGTTCCCTTAATGTGACCTGTTAATAACAGCCTGCATTTAAATTGAAACCTGTGTGCTGAGAGACAGCCTTACAAGACTATCTGCAAATATATAGAGCTGAGTATATATTTTTCTGTATTATAGAGCTAAATTGTTGCTTAGATATCGGTTGTCTTACTGTTCTGCAAATATACAGAGATCAGTATATATTTTCTGGGTTTTATAATTTGCACTGTGATTCCTCACATCTCGGTTGAAACGGTCTTCCCTACCCCCCCTCCCTGTTCTTGGTTGTAGTTTAAATTTGGTGGCTTTTGCAGTGCCCGCCCCACTGTAGATTTGATCTAGGACACTTCCCCCAGTCTCATCTCTTTACCGCATTCTACCTAATAAACCCTTTTTGCACCTGCTTTTAGTCCTTTTTAATTTAATTGAATTTTTTCAAACTGTGTGTGGACTAATATTGCTACATACTCAAGTGTGCCAGCTTGCACTGCATGTGAATTGTTTTTACTACTGTTTTTGCTACTTTTCTGGAAAAAAAAATTGTAAGCCTGTTTCCTACCTTTCCTGTAATTAGTGTTCCAGATACAGATTTGCTGTATCCAGGACTGTTTGTAAGCTTCTGTGCCCCCCAAGCCTTTCTGTGTTGGAGGGAAGCCTTCTAACTTATCAGTGGGAGTGGTTAGCATTAGGTAACCTGTCTACCACATAAGGAGTGGTTCTGGCCCAGAATTTGTAGTTATTGGCCGTTTGGGCGGTCTTCCATCTCTCTCAACTTTCTGATTTGAAGGCCTGCATTTGCACTTGTTTCTGTCCTGTAACTCCTGGGCCCATCTCATTTGCTTACTCAAAAAAAAATGTTATCTGCTTTTACTGTATTTGTGTTTCTTCCCACTTTATTTTGCTTTTGCATCATCTTAAAAGTACTCAATTGTACTTATTACTGCTTGGTGTAACTCATTCTAAGCCTTTTTGTTTAAGCACTTGGGCTTCAGACCAGTTGTTTTACATTAAGAAGGTTTGTGGTCTGCACTGCAGTGGCAGAACAGGTAGCTTACATCCTTCTAAGTTGGGAACTGCTGATTGAGAGCTCAGTGTCTGTTATTCTAAAAGTGTATTAATTCTGGTTTAAGCACTTGGGCTTCAGGCTAGTTATTTTACATTAAGAGGGTTCGTGGTCTGCACTCTTGTGGGAGGAGAGGTTGGACTCTGCCCTTCTGAGCTGGGAATTTCTGGTTAAAGGCTTATAGTGCCTGCATATTTGAACTGATTCTTACTGAAATTGGTACACCTTGTTTGCTGTAGCATAGACTAGATCCAGGCCTGCTGAATCTAGCTTAGTTTGTATAACTTGAGCACTAATCCAGGCATTCTTTAAAGTATTCAATTGTATTTATTACTGCTTGGTAGTAACTTGATTAAAGTGTAGCTATCATTCTAAGTCTTTTGGATTAAGCACTTGGGCTTCAGACCAGTTGTTTTACATTAGGAAGGTTTGTGGCCTGCACTGTGGTGGCAGGACAGGTAGCTTACATCCTTCTAAGTTGGGAACTGCTGATTGAGGGCTCAGTGTCTGTTATTCTAAAAGTGTATTAGTTCTGGTTTAAGCACTTGGGCTTCAGGCCAGTTATTTTACATTAAGAAGGTTCGTGGTCTGCACTCTTGTGGGAGGAGAGGCTGGACTCTGCCCTTCTGAGCTGGGAATTTCTGGTTAATAGCTAATAGTGCCTGCATATTTGAACTGTTTCTTACTGAAATTTGTACACCTTGTTTGCTGTAGCATAGACTAGATCCAGGCCTGCTGAATCTAGCTTTGTTTGTATGCTTGTTGTTTGTTTGCTTGTTATTTCCCTTAAACGCTAATTCCACCTAAAACGCGGCTTTTCAGCGCTTCTGTGGATACCTAGTGATATCTGCATTGCTTACTGTACTTGTTTCCTTGTTTCACTTGAAAGAAAGTTACTGTTTGTCATTTTTGCATTTTAGTTACCTGTAACACATTGCATTTAAGTTACCTGGCACTTGCTCACTAAAGCAATTATATAAGTCAGCACTAAAAAATTAAAAGCACTACACCCTCACAAACTCCCCTCGAGTACCTTGTTCCCCATTGGCCCTTTTATTCAATTATAAAGGAATTAAGGTCAGTTGTCAATCTCCTCTCCGGTCCAGCTGGCGAATCTGGGAATCTTGAGGCAATGTTACAACTGCCTCATGTACACAGACAACCCTCTCCTCCTCCCAACAAATTCCAGCACATGTGAGAGATGCAACCATTTAGCCAAACTGGAGGCTAAGCTCTCTCAACTCAGTACTGGCGTAACCAGTCAGGAGGAGAAGGAAACCACACTCACTACAATTCCAGTCTCACATAGACCTACCATGACAGCAAACCAAACACAAACACACAAAAACATACTCGGAGGCTCTAAATAAAAATCTGCCTAAGCAGCAGAGACCTCCAAAGCAGACACCCAAGCAACCGCTACCCCAAAACAAAACACGTGCAACACATAGCTCACAAAGCCAGTATGCCGAACAGTGTCAGCCCTTAAGGCTAAACAACAAACCTGATACACTTGTAATAGGTGACTATCGTTAGGCACACTGACGTCCCACTCACCAGGTTGAACAAGGAGAAGGTCATGGTGAGCTGCCTGTCAGGCACTAGGATCCGCCACATAACACAAGCACTCAGGTCACTCCAAGGCAAGTACAAATATGACTCAGTCATTGTCCATGCTGGTGTGAATGACCTGAGACGTACCTCCCTGGACTACATGAAAAGAGACATAGAGGAGCTCTCTGAGCATGTAGCCCAGGCCGGTATGACCCTGACCTTGAACAGCATCTTACGCTTACCAAGAATGCTGCCACAATATAAAGACAAGATGATCAATTTCAACAACTGGCTTAAGTATTGGTGTCATTCAAAGGGGATCCCATGCCTGTCAGCCTGGGATGACATGCTCGACAAGCCACTATGCTTCGCTAGGGACGGCTTGCACCTGTCACCCCTGGGCTTTCGGATATTGGCAAAGGCTCTTGCCACCCCCATAGTGCCTTTTTTAGGCAAGGCTCAAAAGACAAACCCACCTCCACAGGTATCACAAGGGATAAGAAACTAAGAGTAATGCTACTCAACGCCAGAAGTCTAATCCTCAAGATGCACGCACTCGAAACTCTCCTTAGCATGGAGAACATCGATATCTGTGCAGCAACAGAAACCTGGTTCAAGGCTCCCGAGAGCACCCCAGCACTACCAGGTTATACCTCATACCATGCTTTTCGGCCCCAAAACTTGGACCGAACCACAAAAGGAGGGGGGAGTATCAATATTCGTCAAAGATACCCACACCTCCAGGTTGGTGGCACAACATGAAGCATCAGAGACTATCCATGTGCAACTAACAATGGGTAAAACTGCCTTCTAGTTTATAGCCTGCTACAGACCACCCTCCCAAACCCAGGAACCCCACTCGGCCTTCCTGAAAACACTGGAAAATATGAAGGTCTCTCCAAACACCATTATATTGGGCGACTTCAACTACCCAAACATAGACTGGGAGCATTACTCTAGCTCCAACACCCTAGCCCAAAGGTTCCTAGAATTTATAAACTCAAATGCTATGGAACAACTTGTTACCACTCCCACAAGAGGGGAAAACATACTGGACCTGATCATCACCAACATGGGGACTCTATGCTCCAGACCAGAAGTGTATCCCTCACTGGAAAGATCAGACCATAAACTAATTTCACTGGATATTCACATCCCGACCCCACCCCCTGCCCAGAAAACCACAGCGAAAAACTTCTCTAAAGCAAATTTCACACTCCTCAAAACAGAGGTGGAATCCTTCAAAGCCCCCGGGCCTGTGGAAAATATGGCTCAGACCACAGAATCCTTTATAAACCCATTCTATGAACACATTCAGGAATGCATGGATCATGCAATCCCAAATAAAACCAAGACCCAATCCTCCAAAAGCAGACATCCTGTCTGGTGGACCCCAGCCATAAACAAACTATACAACAGAAGGAGGAAGCTACTACATGATAGAGCAAAATCCCAAAAAAGGGAAGGCATCTCTGATCAGTATTAGCAAAAAACTATTGGCACTCATAAAATCGTCTAAGGCCAGCTTCGAGAGAAAAATTGCACAGGACACTAAGGATAATCATAAGGCTTTCTTTAGTTATATTAGGAACCTGGGTGGGAATTCCCAGATATGCTCAGAAGTGGTCCAAAATGACAAAAAATACACCGAACCCACAGACATTGCCAACATCCTAGCTGACAGGTTCAGCGCAAACCCCCCACCAAAAGGGCAAATATCTTTCCCAGCAGAGTGCTGCCCCCCTGACATCTCAGATGCTCAGGTAAGAGCCGCCCTCTCCAAAGCAAAAAACACAGCATCAATGGGACCAGACGGTGTCCCGGGCTGCGTCCTACATGAACTTCAAGAAGAGCTAAACCCAAACATAAAACTACTGTTCAATCTCAGCCTTACTACAGGATATGTACCTAAAGAGTGGCGTACAGCAACAGTGGTCCCTCTCCACAAAGGTGGTGCCTCAACGGATCCTGGAAACTATCACCCCATAAGCCTGACTAGCTTGGTCTGCAAAGCTATGGAAAGGATCATCATTGACCTCATAAATAAAGATATTGGGGACCTACAGACACTGGATCCTACCCAGTTCGGCTTTGTTACGGGCAGATCCTGCCTCTTAAACCTGGTCGATTTCTTTGAAACAGTCACCAAGGCCACTGACGAGGGGAAGGTGGTCCACACAGCCTACCTGGACCTCGCAAAAGCCTTCGATACAATACCCCACTGGCATTATAGATAAGCTCACCAGCTTAAATATAAACCCCTATGTCACTAGATGGGTTGCAAACTGGCTCAAGGACAGAACCCACATGGTTAGAATTGCTGGAGCCATGTCAGACTCCAAACCAGTTACAAGTGGCGTCCCACAAGGCTCAGTCCTGGGACTTCTCTTGTTCGGTATATATTTCTCGGAGGTACAGGCCAACATGGAAGGACTGTGGCTGACCAAGTTCGCAGATGACTGCAAACTGGGCGCCATAATCGACTCTCCAGCCGACACAAGCATCCCCCAAAAGGGCCTCATAGAAACAGACAACTGGTGCCAGAGCCATGGCCTCAAGCTAAACGCCAAAAAGTGTATAGTCATCCCCTTTGGCAAAAACAAAGTGCCCACAAATTACCACATAGGTGGTAATCCATTAAGTACAGAAGAAGTAATTAGGGACCTGGGAACCCAAGTTGATAGTAATCTCTCATTTGACAACCACGTGGCCAAAGTGGTTAGAAAAACATTTTATATAGCCCACCTAATCATGAAGGGATTCACATCTAGATCAGGGGAGGTCATTGTGCCTCTTTACTCATCCCTCATCAGGCCCATAATTGAGTACAATGCCCGTTTTGGGATGTACCTTACCAGACACCTACAGCAACTGGAAAGACCCCAAAAGTACCTCACCAAGAGGATCAAAGGGCTCAAACAGATGCCATATGCTGCCCGGTTAAAGAAACTCCAGCTCTACTCAGTGGCATACCACCTGCTCAGAGGCGATCTGTGCCTGACGTATAAAGCCATGTCCAACCCGGAATTAATGGACATGCTTGCTGCACCTCAGAAAATCCAAATCCCATCGAGCTACGTGCTCGAGAGACTTGAACCTCAGCACTGAAATAAATAGGACATGCTGGAGGAACAGATTCATAACCCAGAGGCTCCCTTCATTCTGGAATAAAATCCCAGTCCAGGTTAGGCAGAGTCTCTCATTGACTCCATTCAAGACGAATCTTGTTGAGTGGATGGGAGATCGTAGGTTTACCCCGGGTATCACTTCTGTGTCACTGTTAGACAGAGGCACAGTATACTAACCTCGAAAAAGGGCATAGCAAAATTAATTTAAAATGGGTGGCGAAAGCCAAACACACTCTGGCTAGGCTTATAAATGCCCTAGGGCAGATAGCCTAGTATGAACCTATGAACCTAAGAACCAAGCCAACACAGGACTGGAGAAATGCGATTCTGCAATTAAGGCTACAGACATTAGACAAGAGGGGGCTGGAATTTAATGGAGAAAACTGGCAAAGGAACCAAGGTACTGGCAGCAACTAATTTGAGAGGGAAAGATAACAGAGTGGGAAGAGGCCAAGCATTAATTTGGACTGCAGCCCAGAGATTGAGCTACCTATTAAGGATTGATATCAGAATATAAGGAAAGAGAAATAAATGGGGATCCTAAGTGAAAGGCCAGCAGTGGTAGGGTTTTTAGTTGAATATAGAACAGAAGTTGCTGTTAAATAGGGACAGTTAGTAGGGTATATAAAATACCATATGATAACTTGAGAAATCAATCAGAGGAGGTTGGAAAGGATTGGGAAGAGAATGGATAAGCAACTCACAAAGAAACAGTGGAAGGATACATGTATGGCTCTCAAATATGCAACAAAGTCTAGAAGATTTAGGATCTTTGCTTGGAAGTGTTTGCATAGGTATTTCTATACCCTAGGCAGACTCCAGATAATTTTTCCTCAAGTAAACTGCAAATGTTGGAGGTGAAATGGGGAAGAAAGAGGTAAATGGGAACATATTTTTAGGAGTGTAATGAGCTAACAAACTTTAAAAATTCCTGCAGACTACTCTGTCAGAAATACTGGGTGAGCAAATTGTTGTAATCAAGTAAATGAGTATTTTGAGCTGTGATACAGAATAAGAAATTACCTAGACATAGTAAAGCCTTGCTGAGTTTAATTCTGGTGGCTGCCAAAAAAATAAAACAATTACTAGAAAATGGAAATTATAGTCAAAACTAACTGTACTAAAAGTAGTGACTATAGTATCAAAGATAAAAAAAAATGGAAGTGGGATCTTTAGGAAAGGGTGGGAACTGAATAAGCTATGTACTGTTTGACTGACAATGACTGTATAAATTATAAATGATGTGTAATGTTTTGCAAATGAAAATGTCAATATGGTTTGTTTTCATTTATATAAATGTATGATTGCATATGTCTTAAATAATTCAATAAAGATTTTTCTTTTTAAAAAAAAAAAACAGGATATTTCTCCTACGATTTATACAGATGTCAACACTTTATGAAAAGGGTCTAACCTAACTAGATAACTGGAATAAATTTAAATTTGGTCTTTTAGCTAGATCTTTTGATAATACACATTTTCCTTGACTCTTTTACAGCTGGAACAATTCCTAGAGATTTAATGTTTGGCATTTTATGGATGTTATTATGTTCTATAGTCATGTAATGTCTGTCCCTTTAACATATGTTGTTTAAAAAAAAAAAAAAAGAAAAACATTACAGTTAGGCAGAATCCTTGAATAATAATTGCATGTACTACACAGTACAGCACTGACACGGGCATGGACTGTTGCAATCAAAAGAATGCAATGGTCAGCTGATGAGAAAAAAAAAAGTCAGACACAGCACACCTTGTCCTGAAGTCTACCTACCTGGTAACAGAGACATATGACAATAAAATGTAGGAAGAACAAGTGACAAAAAAACAAAAAAAAAAAACAGATTCTATCTCCCTGGCAACTGAAAGACAGGACATGACTTATGCACTTGACCATTAGGAGAAGAGTCTCAAAGTAGATATTTTGGAATAGCATAATACTAGCAGAATCAGATCATCAGTAGGTTGTGTCTTAATTACAATACATATTGCTTTAGTTTTCTGCTTGTAATTCAGTACTTTGTTATTTTGCAATGTCTCCATGATGACTTCATTGTCATAATTGCCACAGATGCTAAATTGTCTTATGCAATAAAAAAAGTGTCATTTTGTCTACTAGACTTTTCAAATTCGTTAACAAAATTAGAGTGGCTTTGGCAAAATAGTTACCCTAAGATCAGCCTAAATAAACTTTCAGACTCAAAGAACAGACCAGCTTACCTACCCATATAACCAATACAAATAAATGAATGCAATTAGAGACCTCTAAACTGCAACTGGTCAAGCACAGTACGGAACACAAGACGGTTTCTACCACAGTGCTACTGACGATTTTAACAAGCTACAAAACCAAGTTCGGTGAATGCTCTTTAGAGAAGCAATGACTTAAATAACTTGAATTCAACATATAATAGGCAGGGATTATTACATGAGAGTTACTGACAAATAGAAAACCCAGGCACCAATCACACAACACCAATAAGTTGGTATCATTGAGCTAAAGAAAAAATAAGTGAGCTCTTCTAAGAATTCCCCCAAACTACCTGGTAGGTGGTAAATAAGGAAAAGCGTACATTTTGTTTCTGCACTCATGGCTTATTCAAGGCATGTGGTTTTCCTAAATGACAACTGGGCTCAGCAGCAGTGTTATTCTAAAACTAAAAGCACCCCCAACTTTGTCCTGCATAGGCCCCCAAATCACAGAGATGTTAAGAGGTAGTGCATCCATAAGAAATGAGTTAATATGGTCATCCATTCATGTCTGAGTGATAAAAACTTGATGGATTTCTTCTTCAAGTTCAATACTAACTGGCTGTTGTGAACTGACATATTAATAGAAAGTTCCCTAACATAGGATCATTTATCACAGGTCCTTCATATAAGCCCGTTATAAAATACATACTCCCTGGGTATCATGTACTGATAGAAGATGCATCTTGGAAAATTGAGACACAAATATACAACGGCAGAATCATGGCCAGTGAGGATTACCCAAGGCATGATTGTTGCTAAATGAAAATCGGCAGAAGGTGAGAAGTTCTTATTAAAAACAATAACCAAAACTACTTGAAAATCAGAATTTTTAAAACTTAAGTTTAAGTAGGATATAAAAACAAGATCATAAAGTAAAGATACTGCACAAAAGTTAACTAGAAATGACCAAATAAATGTTGGAAATAAACGTCAAAGAGGCAGAAGACTGAATGAGCTATGTATTGTTTGAATGGAGAAGCTAAATGAGACAAAAATGTAGATGGGAAAGGCAGGCACTTGTTACAGTAATAGGCTTAAATTAAAGCTTGATAAAAAGGTATTGGTTAATTCAAATATTAAGGCTAGGACCGTACCTCTCAACCTCTTAGTGCAAGAAATCTGGACAAAGCCATTAATAAAAATGGGACAGAGGCCCAAAAATAGGGACAATTTTTAAATACTGCTTCTAAAATATTAAAAAGTTGATAGAACAACAGGTTTTGCATTAACATGGATTTGCTGAAGGGTATGAAGTTTGAAACTCAAACATCTGTCGTTATTTTCCAACTTCAGTCTTTAATAATTTGCTACTAATTGGCCAGAAAACCACAATTTTATGAAAAATGGACCAAAAATATACAGACCCTCAACACTTGCTGAAGTGATCTTACCTGACTGGTTAGAACTCTAAGTTCAACTAATCAATCAAAAACAGGGCCATGGCTTCATGTGGTGACTACAAAACAGTGAGTATATTAAAGACAGGCAGGAGTTACTAACCAGTACATACAGCATTCTGCTTACATATAACTGACAATAGAATTTAGGAACCATGTTGATGCTGCTACTGAATAACACTACAGCTGAGTCCAGTTGTCATTTTAGAAAAAACATGTGCCTTGAATAAGCCATGAGTACAGAAACAAACTGTAGCCTAGCGATAAGGCAGCATTCACAATCTCAGTCTATACCCCACAGCAGGGCTGTGACAGTGAGGAAGAGAGTGCACTCAGACAGCAGTTGCAGGACCTAATAGACAAAGCAGGGTGACATGAATTGGTGTTGATAATGGGTGACTTGAATGCACATAGGACAGATAGAACAGGATATGAGGACTGAGGCTAATAGGTTAAGAAAGTAGTTGCTACAGCAAAGAAAAAGGCATGAGAGATGCTCTTCCCACTTCTGGAAAGTGATTTAGTACATGGCACAAACAGACTATATCAGGTTGCAAGGCAAAGACAGAAAGATAAGGAAGATAATCAGAAACCCTTCATAAGGGATGCCAGCAACAGCATGCTCACTAGTGCACAGTACATCAAAAGCAGATGGAAGGTATACTTCTAACAGCTGTTGAATGAAGAAAACCTGACAGAAGCTGCACTGTGCCAGACACAGCCTATGAAGAGAGAAGAGGAGGAACCCACCACAGAACAGCACTAAGGAAAATGAAGCCAGGGAAAGTATCATGGTGTAATTCATTGCTGACATTTGTAAAAGTTATGGCAACAGCATTATAATCTCAAGACATACCATGTCAATGGCAAATCTAACAGTTTTCTGTGACTGACAATACTAGGTGCGTGCCTGCATACTGCAATGAACTTATGAGAAACTCATTTGTTGCATGTAATTAGAAAGTACAGTTGTGTAAGAACTTACCATAACATTAGCTGTCCAACTGATCACTGTTGCAGTATTACAGACTGTGGGGTTATCTCACCAAATAACCTGGACATCATGCCAGGGTACTAAAGCCAAACCTTCCACAGAGCCATACATCCGACGTATGACCTAAGGGTATATAAACAGGTGTACGAGTGCGAAAACCTCAGACCATCTCAAAGCCAGGAGACCTGGAAACATCTGAAATACAAGAAAGGCAAAGATAAGCTAACAGGGGAGAAGGCAGAGAATGGCTCCCCCTCAGTCCATGAGAGGTAGGACAAAACCTAGTTAAAGAAAAGAAGGGGAATGAAGGTGGGAAGGAATACTGCAAGTGATCAGTAGGACATCTACTGTTTTGGTAAGTTCTTATACAACTGTATATTGTCCTTCCTTAGATCACTGCTGCAATGTTTCAAACAGTTAGGGGATTATCAAAGCTTAGTTAGTGGTAAGTGTAGATGCATGAGGCACAGAGGAACTGTCAATTAGTCCAGAGAGAGAAAACAGATATGGCAAGGGAGACTCTGGATCTAGAGAAAGCATTTACCCTATGGTGTTTGGTAGAGGTATGTACAGAAGTCCATGCTACTATTTCTAGGATGGCTCTGTAATCAATACCTTTGTAAAAAGCTCCAGAGGAGGCAACTGGTCTAGTGGAATGGGCTTTTACAGAGAAAGGTAAAGATTTACCATGATGGGTGTTTAAAAAGGAAATACATTTAGAAATCCAGTTAGCAATAGCTTGTTTAGAGCAACTTGGTTTCCTGGAATGAAACAAACTAGCAGTCTTGTCAATGGCCTTGGTTTTATCCAAATAATTCTGAGCTACATATGTACGTCCAGAGAATGGATGATTTGTTTCCCTTGTTCTGAGGATTAGGGAAACAAGCAGAAAGAATGAAGGCTTATTGAGGCATAGCTCATATTTTTAAACACCTTTATTAAATTATCACTTAAGACATAGGCAAACATTCATCAACAGAAAATAAAACAAGTAATAACATTTTTCCTTTTACACTCCTACGTCACATATCTTTTCTTCCTTTGTAATTCCTTTGTTTACTCTTTAGCGCCCTGCAATTGCACTTCTTGTTCTAACATTCCCCTTTATTCTATAATAGTCAACCTTTGTCAGCCCCTCTAAATTCGTGTTACTTTTTTAATGAGATCTCTTTTTCTTTTATTTCAACCCTATTTTTAAACTCCACTTTCACTTTATCCCATTCACTATTTTTATCTTTGTAATTATTGGCACATGACACTTACTGGGTGTATGCCAAAGTTCTCAATTAAATGCTCATGTTCCTGTGAAATACAATTTCTGTCTAGTCAGTTACTGTAACTTGGGGAATAATATGTAAATTCTCTTGAGTTTCTACTGAATTCATGACTTTGATACCAAACATTCTCATAACTTTATTCAGAGATTTACCCTCTTTTGTTATATTTGCCATATATCCTCATTGTTGTAAATCAAAATTCAAGCCACCACCTATAAATAATTTTCCCTGATGGAAGCTGATTATATCTCCTAATTTTTTTTAAAGTTCCATAACAGCAGTTTTAGGTGGATTATAAATACACACCAGCAAAATCCTCGGCCCTTTCCAGTAGCAACTTACTACCACAAATCTCCCATTTTTATCTTTTTTCCTCTTCTAGCATAGCTATTTACACTGTACATTTCTTAATATAATTATTCTCTCCTTTGCCTATACCTGTGAAACCATTTATATTCCAAGATAATATGGAAAGTTTTGTCATTATGGTAAATCATTCCCACGTATTATATATGGCACTATTTTTTAAATGTCTATGTCCAGCTTTTGTGATATATACACCCACTAATATTTAGCAGGATACTCCTTTATATAGTTTTTCTTATCAACATTGGAACCACTTTGTTTTAATAAAGACCTTAAAAACAAACCCCAAAACACCCCCATAACCTGTTAATGTAATACAAATGCACATAACTATGTACACCTTCAAAAAAATGAAGTTTAAGAGGAAGAAGAAAAAAGGACATCTGTTTACTTTATTACATACAGGAACTAAACATTTTACTATAAAACATGCAATATATATTGTGAAATGTTTCATAGAAATGCTGTTAAGAAACAGAAACTGTTTTACTTACAGTTACTTATTTCCTTCCTCTTTCCCTCCCTTCTGTGTCATTCAAAACATTAATGGCATGAAGTGAGGTAAATGCATTTCAGTTCCCCAGCACTTTAACAAAAGTCAAGAATAGTCCACTCTTTTCATTTTTGCTTATGCAGTCATATTTCAAAAATATGACTGATGCTTTGCAGTCCCACATTTACTCACTAATTTCCATGTTGCTGGTCTTCCTCCTGTTCATCTCTTATCTCTCAGCTCCATATTTTGGTTCAATTTCACAGTGCTCTCGATTCTTGTGGCCAACTCCTGTGCTTTTTTCCAGTGGTGTAGCAAGCAAATTCCAGTTTGTACTCACAAGCTCTTAGAACTACCCCCCCCCTTGGACACCTATCACTTAAAAATGGACAACTCAAAATACTGTCCCCCAAGCACTTAATAAATGTAAGTAACATTTTCATCTACCCCTCTAAAACTATTAAAAATATTGTTTATAGAGTAGCAATATTGTACCTGTTTTGGGGCCCCATTTTCAAAACCGGGCCCCCCCCTTGCTTCCTTCTGCCCCCTTTTGTTCATTTCCCATTTTGTACAAAACAACCTGGGGGGGGGGGGGGGGGGGGGGGGGGGGGTGTGCCCCTTTTTTCGAAAAAAAGGGAAAAATAGGGGAACCCCCCCCGTTTTTTTTTTCCCCTTCTTGATTTTCCCCTTTTTTTTTGTTGAACTTTTTTAATTTTCCTTAGCCTGTATGCATCAAAAAAAATTCC